>NC_041389.1:694722682-694731368 GCF_002162155.2 Triticum dicoccoides | reverse complement strand
GGGGGGGGGGGTCGGCGACAAAGTCACCTATGTTAGAGTATATTGACTTAGGAGTCAGGTGAAGTCACTTGATCATAGGTCATACTCATCGTTTAAGCTCAAAATGGGGTTACCATTTTTCGTTTAAGCACTTGATGTATTCACATCTTGTTGAGTTGCTTTAACTCATGACTTGGTTCAAAGCTTCTCTAAGATGGAATGACATACCTTGGGTTTGTTGATCTTGATCATGTAGTTGAACTTGTGTTGGAAGCTCAAGGTTGATGTGGTCCATCAAGAGTTGAGAGCATCACTAGAAGTTTAAGTTCATCTTCCTACATGGGTTAGCCTTGCAAGGAAGAGCACTTGTGTATCCAAAAATTACAAACATGTAACTTGATACCAAATGAAATTTGATATATAGAAGTTGTCAAAGGATATGTTGAGGGAGATCACCCTTTTGCTTGTATTCCACAACCATATAGTAGAAACTTGGTGATGGAGAGATTGCTTAAGTTGTGAGTGGCTTGCAATATCATGGATTTTAGCTCATCCAAGTACCTACTAGGGTTAGATAACATGCAAGGGTACAAGTATAGATCCGTATATGATCAACATCTTAAGAGAGATATCAAGGATTAGTCATAGAAAGGCTGATGCCTTGCATGCATATAGGTGGGGTTTCTACACCAAGTTTGAGGCATCAATGATATTCAATTCACCTCTTAAACGACAAAACACTTTCTCATCAAGCGGTTTGGTCAAAATATCCGCCAATTGCTTATCAGTATGAACATGCTAAAGATTGATGTCACGTTTAGCAACATGATCTCGAATGAAATGATATCGAACTTCAATACACTAAAAAAATACACTTCCGTGATGATACATTTTTGTCATAGTAGGTCACGTTTTTTGTCATGCATGTACATCCATGACAATTTATGACAGAATTAAGATATTCATAATTGTGTTGTCGTAGAAGTATCCCATGACATTACGAAAATTATCATCACGGAAGTGTCCACTTCCATGATGATAAATTACGCGTCATGGAAGTGCTTTCATCAAGGGTGAGCAATACATGGCATCCACCGTAACTAGTCGCCGTTATGCTATTGGGTCCGGTTTTGGATCCGATATCCCGCTAACAGCCACGACCAATGGGGATTTTCCACGTGTAAAATTCTCACTGGCCAGAGGAACCACGTGTCGGCTCGCCATTGGGACATATATATGTCATCCACTCATTGGATAGAAGGCGCCTATGATACGTTGACACATGGCACGGCCCAATAAAGGCCCATTCGATTGAAAAGGTCAACCTGTTTGACTTGGCCAAAAGGTAGCGGGCCGGCCCATGGAAAGCCTATTAACGGCATGTTCGCATATAGCCCATTTACAGCCAGCTAACTCACGGCCCGTTACGGCCTACCTGAATTTGGCCCAGTAGCGTCATCTGGGCCGTCCAATATGATTCCAACCCGTTGTAACTATCGGCCCATGTATGGCCCATGACGTCTTTCGGCCCATAGGAGGCCCTTTGTAACTCTAGGCCCATTAAAGGCCCGAGATGAAACTGGCCCATTATGAATAGTTTACCGCTTTATACCCATTAACGACCCATTATTCTGTCGGCCGTTTCCAGCCCGTGTTAACTTTCATCTTTCTAAGGGGCCATTTATTCTTGGGCTCATTTCCAGAATTCGATTACTTACGGCCTGTTACTGGCCTGTTCCGCTTGTGGGCCAAATTTAGCCCGTGGTTATAGTCGGCCTGTTTTTGGCCCGTTAACCCGTTGGGCTGTTTTCATAGCGTCATCGAATATGGCCTATTAACGGCCTGTTATGGCCGGCCCATAAAATGTACTATTTCCACTCTAGCCCGTTTATGACCCATTTTTTGGACCATTATTGGTCCACAAATAGTATGACCCGTAGAAGGCCCAGAGATGAGATGGCCCGTAGAAGGCCCATGGATCCTACGGCTCGTAGAAGGCCCATGGATCGTACGGCCAATAGAAGGCCCATGGATCCTATGGCCCGTGGAGCGCCATGGTCACTAAAAAAGGTAGCAGGACCATGGTTACAATATTCCGTGGGTTGCCATGGTTATTATGGCCTAGTTATAAAAATAGGTTATTGTGGCCACTAGAAAAATGCATAAAAAGAACTGCAGTGACTACAAGAAAACAACTAAACAAGACAATAAGGAAATAAATAAGCAAACAACTAACACTAGGCTATTATGGCTATTACACATATTACATCCACTGGGCACCAAAGTGTGCCACCAGTGCAAATATAGGGAACAAAGCCGCATATTACATACACTAGCTGTCTAAATTGTCCAGCAGTGCAAATAAAAGCGGCAGCAAAACAAGTCCATAACTGAACAACTTCAGAAGACCTCAAGAAACGTTATCCTGGGTATCCACCATGCTGGCAATAAGCTTAGCAAGCTTATTAGCTTTGTACTGCTTGGTGCTAAAATCCTCCAACGCTTGTTGTTGCAACAGAAGGTATGCATGTGAATGCTCCAGGGATTTCCGCAGTCCTTGGGCTTCTTCTTGCAGCACAACTGATCAATGTCTTTCAGCTTGTAGTTGAGACTCAAGAAACTGAACTGATTCAGACAGTGAATAGTTTGTGCCAGCGGTAGTGGCCAGTAACTCGAACACTAAACCAAGACAGGACTTTGGGGTTGTCTCACTGTCGGTGTCAAAACCGGCGGATCTCGGGTAGGGGGTCCCGAACTGTGCATCTAAGGCTAATGGTAACAGGAGGCAGGGGACACAATGTTTACCTAGGTTTGGGCCCTCTCTATGGAGGTAATACCCTACTTCCTGCTTGATTTATCTTGATGAATATGAGTATTACAAGAGTTGATCTACCACGAGATCGCAATGGCTAACCCTAGAAGCTAGCCTATGATTATGATTGTTGTTCTACGGAATAAACCCTCCGGTTTATATAGACACCAGAGGGGGTTAGGGTTATACAGAGTCAGTTATAGAGAAAGGAATCTTCATAGCCGAATCGCCAAGCTTGGCTTCCACGCAAAGGAGAGTCCCATCCGGACACGGGATGAAGTCTTCTATCTTGTATACTGATAGCCCAATTGTCCGGACCACGTATATAGTCCGTCTGTCCGAGGACCCCTTAATCCAGGACTCCCTCAGTAGCCCCGGAACTAGGCTTCAATGACGATAAGTCCAATGCGCAGATTGTCTTCGGCATTGCAAGGCGGGTTCCTTCTCCGAAATCTCCAAAGTAGATCTTGAACACCAGAATCGTGTCTGACTCTCCAAAACAAATTCCATATACCACTGTAGAGAGTATAATATACCACGAGTCTAATGTGCTCACAGTGTTTTCATATCATGACATCACACCACATCCCGGTCTTTATTCGAACCGTTTTAGCCTGCCCTTCCATGCTTCGGGAGGCAGTTTTATTGGCACGTCTTGTTGAAGCAGAGATCGTGTCCCCTTATTACGGGATTCTCATCAACACAGGCATGGGTAACTCAACCATCCCGTTGGTACGATTCCTTGGGAATAGGCATGATTTAAGGCCGCGTAGGGGATGTTTGATATTCTTCGTCTTTATAAGGAGGCCAAGACCTATCCTTTCCTCCCACGCTAATCCTCTCTTCCTCCCACCTCAAGTTCCAACACCCAAGGTTTAATACAATCACTTCAAACCTCAGCCCATGTCCGGATCCAGCTTTCAAGGCCGGTGAACGGCTTCTTCTGTATAGAGGAGGATATCAAGAAGCTCAGGGAGGCGAGGTATTTGACCGCGGAAATCCTTCATAGTCTTCCTGCTCAGGGGCAGGCTATTCCTAGTCCTAGGCCCAATGAGAGGGTTGTATTTATCCCTCACTTCCTCTGTTGGCTAGGTTTTGCTCTTCATCCCTTCGTTCGAGGGCTCATGTTTTACTATGGGCTAGATTTCCATGATCTAGCTCCGGACTCCTTCCTTCACATCTCGTCATTCATTATCGTGTGTGAGGCCTTCCTCCGTATTTCCTCACACTTCGGCCTGTGGCTTCAGACTTTCAATGTAAAGACGAAGATAGTTGATGGGGGACTCACGGAGTGCGAAGGTGCTATAATAAGAAAGTTTGCCAATATTTCTTGGCCAAAGGGTTCCTTCACCGAGACTTCTGACCTATGGTAACGGGAGTGGTTTTATATCACAAAACCCCGTGGTAAAAAGTGGGCGGCTACACCCACCTTCCGATCCCGCCCTCCAAGCTTGCATCGTGGATCAGCAAGGGGCTGGACTGGGGATCGCTTAATGAAGTGCACATACTGGAAAGCCGCATATGGGACCTCATTGAGAGGGACATTGGTCTCATCAAGGTAATCCAAGTAATGTTAGTCTATCGGGTCCTGCCATGCCAGTGACGAGCTCTCCGCATGTGGGAGTTCAATCCAGAAGGAATGTGAACCATTCAGCAGTTCTTCGGCACGACGCTCCAAGGGATGTATAAATTATTCTTTGGATCACGAAAAAAGTGTCCGGACACCACAGAGGATGCAGGCCTCGACTGCAACCACCCGGATACACCGGTAAGCACTCAGCTCCCGAACTCATTTTAGTTAAGTTTCTCATAACAATATTCTGAAAAAACCATACTCGGCCAGTGCTGGATAAAGAAGGCGGAGAGGATCAGGTGTTCGGTGTTAACCATGATGCTAGTAGATCCGGTGTTAACCAGGATGCTAGCTCAGGCACCTTATCATGTGCCATTGAGGGAAGACAAGGAGAGGAGTGGGAAGGTCCAAGGTGGCCTCAATGCCGGAGGCGCGTTACGCACTGCATCCGGGGAAATTGGAACTCTCGTGCCAGAGGATGAACGGGAAGGAGAATCTAACATCCCCTCCTAGTACAGGAGGAAAAGGACCACCCCCGCAGATTCGAAAGAAGAGGCTTCCAAGGAGGGGAAGAAATCCCTGTCAGGGTGCCCCGATTTGGGAGGCAATATTGCCATACAGTGCCCATGTGGGGGCCAGCCTCTAGCTGAATCGTAAGTGAACAGAGGTGTTTTATAAGCATACCCTGTTCTTTTCCTGGTTGTGAGGGTAATATTTGAAACACATGTTTTGTAGCTCGGCTTGTAGCCTCCCTCAACAATCTTTGTCCTCAGGGGATCTTCTTCCAGAGATGATGGAGAGTGAAACGCCTCCCCATACTTCCCTGCCCCATAAGGCGGATGATCCCGAGGTGTCGTCCCGGAGGTTCTCTCTCGATCCGCAAAGGAGGACAAGGCCAGAAGGTGACACTTCGGCCGCCCAGGGTCTGGGGTGTTCGGCTCCTAGAGAGACCAACAATAAAAACTCCGGACTATCCGATATACAGCCGGACATATTCACGGGCCTTCTGCGGCAAGCGCCCGTCTCAAAGGAACATCGTACATTGATGGGTACATTGATTGAGAGAATTTCGTCCGCAAAAAGCGGATTGAATGAAGGTTTTATGAGCCTGCTAAGAGGTTTCGAGGTACGTAATGTAACATTTTTAATTATGCTATAAATGTAAGGTGCACTGTGTATAGATTGTAGCCCTTGAGACTCTGGTTGCCATCCGAACGGAGGTGATCAGAGGATAAAAAAGATAGATAAGCTCAGGGAATAATTTTGCCAATTGGCACACACGCGGCTTCTGCCCCGACAACTGCCGGGCTACAGAGGTTGCCGAATTGAATTGACAACTTGATGTGGCGGATGATGACACCACGCTCATGAACAAGCGGCTCGACGAGGCACAAGGTATGTCTTCGGGGCGGTCAGTAAGTATAAATAGCAGCATGATGTTGAAAATTATAATATGCTTAACTGCAGATGGTGCTGCCACCGTGAAGACCCTCCGGGCTGAGCTTACCCGGGCCAAGGAGCAAGCCAGGATGAGAAACACGGCTGCTGAAAAGGCATCTGGTGAATTAAAAGCTGAACAGGCCGTTCGTCGCCAAAGTGAGGAGAAAATATCCAACATGGCCCTTGAGCTAAAGGATACCGCTAGCCTATATGAACTTCTCGATAAAGAGAGCCAAGTAAGAACGACTGACCTTGAGAAGGCCTTACAAGTGGCAAAAGAGGCCCGATCCGAGTCTAGAGCGGCTCGGGAGGAGATCAGGCAAGCTGGGGATATCGCGGCTGGGAAGCCCTTCCTGTTATGAACTAAGTTTGGTGATCCTAAGTATGCCCCGCTTGATCGAATGTGGAGCTCTCCGGATGCATATTTGGACTTGTCAAAGAGTGCTTCTGATGCAACTCAGCTTTTCCAAGCCCAAGAAGGCCATGAAGCGGAAAAACTTTTTTGGTCACAGTTTAGTATACCAAAGCGTCCGCTGCTGTTAAACGAACAGATGGCCCAATGGGCTGAGCTCCACAGGATATCCGGACTTGCCATGAAGGCTGTCATGGACCGGCTGTGGCCTGGGGAACCAAGTCCAAATAGTTATTTTGATCTGGTGCAACGACTTGTTCATGCGGTGTCGCATATCAACACTGTCAAGCGGTCAACGTGCATAGAAGGTGCGCGGATGGCGCTCGCCCGTGTGAAGACATACTAGGCAAAGATGAAGGCCACCGATAATGCAACAAGGGGTCCACCCGAGGGCCAGGACGCGCCAGAGCATTATTTTGAAGAAGTCTTAGAGGGTGCCTGCTTGATAGAGGGTCAGTGCTCGAAAGATATTATTTTCAAGTAAAATGTATCCGAGTTGTAAAAACAATGCTTATGATAATAAAGGCTTTATTTATACTTTTGCCTGTAAAGTATTTTAGTGCCTCCTGTGCGGCCGTTTTTAATGTATATATGTATATAACCTGAAAGTTTGCAGTCGTCGGCTTCAGTCCTCTGCGTATAACGCGGGGGTGTTCGGAAAAGCAGTTGATCACACTTGACCCAAGGTCTTGGTCTGTTAAGGAGGTGTTAGTGCGGCGAACTAGGCAATCGGACTATAGAGCTTTAACACTTTCACTTAGCCATAGGAGTTTGACGGTGGGGCTACTATATAGCCCCTGGTATGTCCGCGGTTATCCGAATACGGTGCATTTCATAGGTGACCGAGAAGTCGGTCCTTCGTTAATGCGGAGGAATCACGAAGATTCTACTGAGTCATCGAGTGGTTGACCAGCTCTCGCCTTATCATGACAGTCAGTTTTCGGCTTCTCTACTTAGGTGCTCATCCGGATGAACTAGGGCACAATCGCAGTAGTTCTCCCTTTACTACCTTAGCTGATAGAGCGGAACATAAGGTAGCAAGCATAGGAGCCGGGCAAACCCAACTATTGACCAAAGACATGATTCGGAGTTGATGCATATAAGGCCAAACTCGCGACGCCAAACACTCCCGAAGGTATTCGGACTTTTCAACATATACCGGGATGAATACAGCCCAAGTAATGAACCCTGTATTCAAGGCACGTGTGGCAATCCGGCGTGAGGAAAGAGCGCCTGTGGTGAGAGCATAAATCTCAAAACACGATGTGGGATGCTTCTATAACATCCATTTTAGTGCAGCGAATCGTAAGTTCGCAAATAATGCCGATATCTTTCTTGGACGTTTTACATGCCAGGAAAGTATGAATCAACAAGAGATAATAAATCAGGGTTTACACAGGGTCTTAATCTAAAAAGAAACCTTAAAATGGGGCCTTGCTGCATGTCTGCGCCTTTGTCTCTGTTGTGCAGTGTCCTTGAAGGGTATATCCTGATGGCCCTCCATAAAAAAGAAAAAAACCAGGTAAAAGCATCCGGTGTGGCCGTGAGTAAAGTTGGTTTGTTTTAATGAACCATGAAATGTAGCTTCTCGAGTCCGAATAGGGTCGAGCCGAAATATGGACCTTGTTCGTGCAGTGTGCCCCTGGCGCCACCCAAGGAATTTTGAGTGTGTATTTACGTGTACGTGGCACGTGTGCTGTCTCCTTCTGGGGCAGTCAATGGGGGCATGGCTGCTAAACGGGCTCAGGTTTATCTGAGCTGCCACACTAAGCTGTGGACGAACACGTTTAGCTGTGTTGCGGTCTTGAAGACTGATGAGCTGCTCGGCTTGAATAGGACACTTCGTGCTTCGGCTGCTAGAGCCGCAACGTATTCTTCTGTACGAAGAGAGCGCTCCGTATTTTCGCTGACCGTGATGACACCCTGTGGCCCAGGCATCTTGAGTTTGAGATAAGCGTAATGAAGGACTGCATTGAAATGGGCGAAGGCCATTCTTCTGAGTAGTGCATGATAGCCACTTCAGAACGGAAGATTGTCGAAGATGAGCTCTTCGCTTTGGAAGTTATTGGGAGATCCGAATACAACATCCAATGTTAGAGAGCCCGTGCAGCAGGCATCAACGCCTGGTATAACTCCTTTAAAGGTAGTGCTGCTTGGCTTGATTCTTGACGGGTCTATCCCCATCTTACAAACAGTGTCCTGATATATCAGATTGAGACTACGGCCACCGTCCATGAGTACTCGGGAGAGGTGGTATCCGTCGATTATTGGATTGAGCACTAAGGCAGCCGAACCTCCGTGACGGATACTAGTCGGAAGAACCCTGCGAACAAAGGTGATCGGACAGGCTGACCATGGGTTAAATTTGGGGGTGACTGGCTCGACCGCATATACGTCTCGGAGTGCGCGTTTGCGCTCCCTCTTTGGGATATGAGTGACATAAATCATGTTCACTATTTTGATCTCCGGT
>NC_041389.1:694605993-694722506 GCF_002162155.2 Triticum dicoccoides | reverse complement strand
CAAGATTCGTCCTTGTGTTTGCTTTGTGGTCCCTTCCCTTTGTGTTCGGAATTGAGCTTGCCGACCTGCTTGAAGACCCAGCATTCTCTGTGGATATGATTAGCTAGTTTATCGGGGGTGCCGTGAATTTGGCAGGGCCTGTGTAGAATTTTATCTAGGCTGGATGGACCGTCTTTGTTGCCTTTAAATGTCTTTTTTTGTTGACCAGGTCTAGAGCCCCTAAATCCACCGTTTACCGCTGTATTGTCTGGGCTTTCTTCATTGTTTTGATGTTTGTTTTTATTGCGTCGTGGTTTTCCATTGCCATCCTTGACTTAGGATGTGCCAGGACCGCTGGTGCTACTACGGGCTAACCAGCTGTTCTCACCCGCGCAAAAGCAGGTCATGAGTGTAGTTAGGGCTGCCATTGTCCTTGGCTTTTCCTGGCCGAGGTGTCTGGCTAACCATTCGTCTCAGATGAGGGAGTCCTGGATTAGGGGGTAACCGTACAGCCGGACTATATACATCGTCCGCACTATTGAAGCGTGAAGATACAAGACTCAAGACTTCGGCCCGTGTCCTGATGGGACTCTCCTTTGCGTGGAAGACAAGCTTGGTGATCCGGATATTATATTTCCTTCCTTGTAACCGACTCCATGTAAACCCTAGCTCTCCAGTGTCTATATAAACCGGAGAGCATGGTCCTTAGAAGGCCGATCACAATTACAATCATACAATCATAGGCTAGCTCTTAGGGTTTAGCCTCTATGATCTCCTGGTAGATCTACTCTTGTACTACACATATCTTCAATATTAATCAAACAGGAAGTAGGGTTTTACCTCCATCGAGAGGGCCTGAACCTGGGTAAACATTGTGTCCCTTCCTTCCTGTTACCATCAGCCTAAGACGCACAGATCAGGACCCCCTACCCGAGATCCGTCGGTTTTGACACCGACATTGGTGCTTTCATTGAGAGTTCCTCTGTGTCGTTGCTGCAAGGCTCGATGGCTCGTCTCGTTGTCAGGGACGACATCACCTCGGCGGGAGCACTGGCTGTAGGCCAGATTCTCCGGCTTGGTGGCTTCATTATGGCCGCCCCATCGGCTATCACGCCAACAATGGCCTCTCGGGTCGTCACGCATAACCTTCGCATCAATTCGGCGCTTGCCGAACAGATGGATCTGATAGAGCTCTCCTCTCTTAAGGAGCCCTTGGATCGCATCGCCGCTATGGGAGTCGCTACGGACTACGACCGGATTGGGCTTAAACCCGACCAGAGAGACATTAGATCCCCGCCGGCCACCCATGAGATAGCAGTAGTGGAGGAACCACACACGGGTCACCTCTCAACTTTGAGGACGAATTGTGTCCGGATCCCCGAACTCAGTAAGCCAAACTCCTACTCAAAGGAAGACATGACTTGAGTCCCGGACTTTGAATTGGGCATCAGGCCAAAGAGATTGGGTGATACTCTGGACCCCGAACTGTCGGGCTCGGAACCTTCCGCACCCCCAGGGGTCAGACCGGATCAAAATACGGATTCAGCCAACGACACTCGCTCGGACCTAAATCGTCTCTCCCGTATCAGGCAAGAGACCCAGGAGATGGTACACCGTTACTGGGCCAGATTCCTCCTTGCCCTTAATAAGGTCGAGGACTGCCACAAGGAGGACATGGTCTCACTTTTTTGCGGGAACTGCACGAACAAAGGACTCCTTAATGCTATAACTCGCCGTGACATAGTACACTTTGCGGACTTGGCGACCATAGTACAGAAGTATTGTGTGATGGAAAGTGCCTAGAAGACCCAAACATAATTTTGGGATAGTACGGCCCTCACCAGAACCTTTGTCCAAACTAAACGGCCGAACTCTCGTAAGTCGACCAACTCAATTCCCAAGAAACCAAAACCCGCCCCAGGGCGTGGAAGTATGGCTCAACGGGCCATGTAAGCTTCACAACACGCCAGACGCAACACCGACCCATAGCCTTAGAGCATGTTGGATACTCCGGTAGGTAGCTAAGAGTGGCGAGGATCTCCTCGAGAGCTATAAAGCAGAACCACATCCCGTGAAGGAACACAATACGGTATTAACAGTCTTCGAGACCTTTGCCTCAAACAATAGGCGCAAGCGAGCTCATCGAAGCTCCGCTGAAATATGCCATGTGGCAAAAATAAATCCGTGAAACGACACTGCTATAACTTTCAATGCCAGTGACGAACCCCAATTCCAGTCCGTCCGTGCGCCGACCGCTATGCTCCTCGGCCCAATAGTTGACGGCTTTCGGCTCACTAAAGTACTCATGGACGGCGGAAGCGGATTTAACCTAATCTATGAAGAAACAGTCAAGAAGATGGAAATTGACAAAAGCCGCATTGAACAAAGCGGCACAACCTTCAGGGGAATTATCCCTAGTCGGGAGGCACGGTGTGCAGGAAAAATCACACTCGATGTGGTATTCGGCACCCCAGAGAATTACAGGTCCGAAGAAATCATCTTCCAAGTGGCTCCTTTCAATAGCGGACACCACGCCCCTCTAGGGCGGGACGCGTTTGCAAGCTTTCAAGCCATACCCCATTACGGGTATATGAAGCTCAAAATGCCCGGACCCAATGGAATCATCACTCTAGGTAGTGATCTGGACGTCGCACTCCGCGCCGAAAACAAAACCGCAGCACTGGCCTTGGAAGCATTATCCTAGCAGCAGAAGAATTAACAATGCTACGAACTACCGTGGACAGGGACGACGTGATACTCGACAAACGACCCAAGTCCACCTCATTTAGACCCGCAGATGAGATAGTCAAATTCCAAGTCCACCCAACGGAACCCCACGAAGACAGCTTCCATCGGGACACAGTTGAGCCCCGCCGTGGACGCCGCACTGCGAGACTTCTTACACGAGAATTGGGACATTTTCGCCTGGCACCCATCGGACATGCCGGGCATCCCGCGCGAATTGGCCGAACACAGCCTTAACAAACTAAAGGGATACAAACCTGTGAAACAGACCCTAAGGCGATTTTCAGAGCCCAAACGGCAAGCCATGGGGGAGGAGCTAGCCAAGCTACTTGAGGCCAGATTCATCAAAGATATCAAACATCCGGGTTGGCTGGCAAACTTGGTAATGGTACCAAAGAAGGACAAATCCTGCCGCCTGTGCGTCGACTTCAAAGACCTTAACAAGGCTTGCCCCAAGGATCCCTTTCCCCTCCCTTGCATCGATCAAATCAATGATGCCACAGCAGGACATGACTCGCTGTGTTTCCTCGACGCATACTCCGGATACCATCAAATAAAGATGGCAGAGTACGACCAAGCTGCAATAGCTTTCATAACGCCATATGGCCCCTTCTGCTTCAACACTATGCCTTTCGGGCTTAAGAATGCCGGCACAACCTACCAATGCATGATTCAAACATGCCTGGAAAAGCAAATCGGCAAAATAGTGGAGGCATACATGGACGACATAGTCATAAAAACAAGACACGTCGAAACCCTAATAGATGACTTGAGGCTTACGTTGGGCAACTTACGAACATACGACATCAAGCTGAATCCGGAGAAATGCGTTTTTGGCGTCCCCTCTGGAAAACTGCTGGGCTTCATCATTTCCAATAGAGGAATTGAAGCTAATCCGGCAAAAATCCGAGATTTGTCGCAGTTGGCTATACCAACAGACCTCAAACACATCCGGAAACTAGCTGGATGCGTGGCTGCTTTGAGTCGCTTTATCTCCCGGTTAGGAGAAAAGGCATTGCCTATTTATCACCTTCTTCGGCGCACCAAACACTTGATGTGGACGGATGCAGCCGCGGCCGGACTCGATGAAATAAAGACCTTATTGGACAGTAATCCAGTCCTAACAACGCCAACTATCGGCGAACCCATGCTGCTGTACATAGCTGCAACACATCAAGTTGTAAGCGCAGTACTCGTCGTCGAACGAGAGGTAGACGGACACAAATTCCCGCCACAGAAGCCGGTTTATTACGTATCCACAGTCCTCACCCCATGAAAATCCCGATACCCACACTATTAAAAAATAACATACGCGGTCTTCATGTCATCCCGAAAGCTACGGCACTACTTTCAAGGTGTTCGATTATGGTGGCCTCCGAAGTACCACTAAACGATATAATAAATAACCACGATGCGATGGGCCGGATTGCTAAATGGGCCATCGAGCTCCTTCCGTTCGACATAACATACAAGCCTCAGCGGGCTATCTAGTCGCAAGTATTAGCTGACTTCGTCGCCGAATGGACGGAAGCCGAACCCCCCAAAGAGTACGGCACATACTCTAACTGGATCATGCACTTTGACGGCTCTAAAATGCTGGCCGGATTGGGAGCAGGCGTAGTCCTAACCTCTCCCACTGGAGACACGGTCCAATACGTCCTCCAAATATTATACACAGACTCCAACAATGCAGTCGAATATGAGGCTCTGTTGCACAGTCTTCGGATGGCAGTCTCTATGGGCATTCAACGCCTAGAAGTGTGCGGGGATTCAAACCTCGCAATATCACAAATAAATGGAGACTTTGATGCCAAGGATCCGAAAATGGCGGCCTATCGCAATGTCGTCCTTAAAATGTCAGCTTGGTTCGAGGGGCTCTAATTCTACCATGTGGCTCGAGAAAACAATCAAGCGGCAGACGTCCTTGCCTGCATCGGTGCTAAACGTGACCCTATCCCACCTAACATATTCCTGGAAAGGCTGTTCAAGCCATCCGTGGTATGGGAAGGGGAGTCCAGCAACAGATCCGAATACATCCCCAGATTCCGAACTATCAGACATAATCGGAGGCTCCACCACCGAAATAACATCGTCAGCCCACGAAATAATGGCTGTTATCGCCCCGTGGACTGAGCCTTTCTTGGCCTACCTAAATAGGCAGGAGCTCCCCGAAGACCAAAATAAAGCATGCTGCATCGTTCGGCATTCTAAAGCTTACAAGGTCCATGAAGGGGAACTCTATAAGACAAGTGCCACTAGAGTGCTCCAAAGGTGCACCTACGAAGAGGAAGGGCGGCACCTCTTGGCTGAAATCCATGCCGGACTGGGTGGGCACCATGCTGCAGCTCAAGCATTAATTAGCAAAGCCTTCCGTATAGGTTTCTATTGGCCGACAACCCGAGGAGACACACAGGACCTTGTCCAACATTGCGTCGGTTGCCAGCTCTTTGCCAATCAGAGTCATATGCCCCCTACCGCTCTCCAAACAATCCCCATAACTTGGCCCTTCGCGCTCTGGGGGCTGGATATGGTTGGACCCCTTAAAGGGGAAGCCACAAGAAAAAATATTTATTGGTCATGGTAGACAAGTTCACCAAATGGATAGAAGCCAAACCAGTGAAAACGGCCGAATCTGGACCAGTAATAGACTTTATATCCGGGGTCATACACCGATACGGTGTCCCCCACAGCATCATCACCGATAATGGCTCAAATTTTACAGCTGATGAAGTGAAAGCTTGGTGCGGCAAGATGGGCATTAAGCTCGACTATGCTTCCGTCTACCATCCTCAAACAAATGGTCAGGTCGAAAAGGCGAATGGTCTCATCATGAGCGGCATCAAACCGAGACTAGTGCGATCCTTGACAAAGTCGGATACTCAGTGGGTCGAGGAGCTCGACTCCGTACTCTGGGGGCTGGGGACCATGCCGAATCGCACCACTGGATATACACCATTCTTTATGGTGTACGGTGCGGAAGCAGTACTACCCTGGGACATAATACATGATTCGCCACGCGTACACACGTACGAAGAGAAGGAAGCCTCTCTAGATCGGCAGGATAACTTGGACGCCCTAGAGGAGGAGCGCGACGTCGCGAAGGCCCGTTCCGCATTCTATCAGCAACAGGCTCGACGATACCAAAGCAGAGAAGTGCGGGCCAAAACATATAATATTGGCTAACTCATTCTATGCTTACCAGAAAAGAAGAAGGACAAGCTCAAACCCAAGTGGGAAGGCCCCTTCATCATCGACAAAGTTCTCACCGGAGGAGCGTACCGCTTATGCAATGCGTCTGATAATAGACTCGAGCCAAACCCATGGAATGCAGCAAGACTTCGGAGATTCTACGCCTAGCGCCGAACTTAGTGTTCGTCTCCTTAACCCTCCTTTTTCAATTATGATCCCTCCCTTTTCCTTTCTCGCTCTTTTTCTCTTCACACAAAGTATTTAATATAGTGTGGATTCACCGATTATTCCGGCTGCACTATGTGTGCAAGTAATACCTGGGGGCTTCCAATAGGGAAGCTAAACATAACTTACTCTAAAGGGCTTTTTGCCCATCATACATGTATTTCCATGTGTGCCTTTTATTCGCCATTATATGCATCGATATGACTTAAGACGTGGCCAAGCTGGGTTGACTAGCTCATGTGTTTATGCCCTACGTTCCCGTTAATTCGGCTAGGGCATAAGGGGAGCACCTCTGCGATTGTCACTGCCGGTTGAGCCGGATGTGTACCTCAGACTGGGTGAAGCCGAAAGCTAGTTTCCTTAAGAGAATATTCGGTCGGTGAACAAAAGATATCTTCGTTTATTATAACATTAATCCCCAGATGTTTTGATTCCTACGCTTTGGTTCGCAGTCCGGACATGTGCCGCGACACATGCTTACCCAGGGAAAGGAACCCCTAACGTAACTATTCTCCCTGGAAGATGTTTCTTAGTATCCATGTAATATAACATAACTAGTTGGGTACTTGTCTGTTCAAGCACTTATGACCCCTACACCTGGTTTCCATGCATACTCCGGTTTTGTATAACCGAGCGGGTATTCGGACACACCCCGGACTTTAGGATGCGGGGGCTGAAGCGTAAAGGTCCGCCATGACAAATGATTTTAATCCGGCTAGGGGCTACTTATGTCCATCGAATTACACAGTCATTTGGACTGACTATATTCATCCTCTATACCATCCAACAGACTATCTAGCTTACAATCTTGTTGAGAATACTTTGCGGCTAACGCCACCTGGTCATATACCAGACTCACGAGAATTTCTTGCCCATCTGGCCCGGCCGGTCCAACTTCGGCCATATGGTTCGGGTCCAGCTTGGTGTAGTGCGTCTTCACCATAGCCCATGCTTCTCTTGCACCTTGCCGGCAGGCTGATATATTCCACAAACGGAAATGCCGCCGTGCTCCTTGAAGCATGTCCACAAGCCCCCCCCCCCCATGACATTTGGCAGGGAGCTTGATGGCCACATAGACTGCACAATGCCCTGCATCACCTGCCGAGCTCGCTCATGCAGTTGTGAGAGGTCCTGCAGTAAATCACCTGCAGATACGGGCATCTCCTCCTCAGGGCGACCCGTTAGCATTCCTACAAACACAACTTTTTCAATATACTTCCTCGCTGAACTATGCTACAGTCTGTTTAAGCACTTACGATACATGCCACGGCGAAGCCTTCTATTCTCCTTCACGGAGTCTGCCAGCTGCGCGCGGATGTCCTTCAATTCCACGTCCAGCCGAACATTGGCATCTTGGAGCGTAATCTTATAATGCTTAACTTGTGTAAGAATGCGCTCACCGGCCTTTAGTTGCCTCTAGAGATGCGACTCGTCATCCCTCCCGCCCTCCGGATTTACTGCAGGGTTATCTGCAGAATTTTCTATTAAATTCGTCATACCAGCCAGTTGCTAACCGGTTCATTTTCGTACACTCAAGATAAATGTTACCGAATGAGGCCTTCTGGGATTCCTCTAGCTTGGCAACCGTGGCCCTAAGTCTCAGGGGCTACTGTTTCAACCGTTTCAAGATAAATTGATACTTAAAACTATTGTTTCAACCGTTTCAAGTCTCAGGGGCTACTGCTATACATGCTCATCAAACTTTCTTACCCGTATATCTTTGGTATACTGGACTGTCGCCCGGGCGAGTCCGCTTTGAGCAGCTCGGATGTATGCGTCTCCCGAATTGAAAGCATTAAATGCCTCTTCGAAAACGATGTTGTTGCGAAGCACGGCCCGTCGACGCCGGTGATTCATGGGGCTCTCTACTTCAGAATTCATGGCAGAGAGCATATCTGCGTCCTCTGTCGGAGGACTATGCGGCATTGGCCCTACGTCCGCCTCCTCTCTCGAAGTCGGTTCTAGAGCCCGACTGGTGGAGGCGTGGTTCGCAAGATCTCTGGATACAGTCCAGATACTCCTCTTCCTGCCAGGATGTAAAAGTGCACTTTTGTACTTCAAATGACAGAAAATTACATGACAGGTGGTTTTCTTACCTCTGTAAAGGCGTGTCGGTCCTAACCGCCTTCCTCTTGAGCCTGCCCAATCTGGACGCCTGTGGCTGACGGGTCCTGTCGGTGTCAAAACCGGCGGATCTCGGGTAGGGGGTCCCGAACTGTGCGTCTAGGCGGATGGTAACAGGAGACAAGGGACATGATGTTTTTACCCAGGTTCGGGCCCTCTCGATGGAGGTAAAACCCTACTCCTGCTTGATTAATATTGATGATATGGGTAGTACAAGAGTGGATCTACCACGAGATCAGAGAGGCTAAACCCTAGAAGCTAGCCTATGGTTTGATTTCTTTTCGTCCTACGGACTAAAACTCTCTGGTTTATATAGACACCGGAGAGGACTAGGGTTACACCGAGTCGGTTACAATGGGAGGAGATCTTCATATCGTATCGCCAACCTTTCCTTCCACGCCAAGGAAAGTCCCATCTGGACACGGGACGGAGTCTTCAATCTTGCATCTTCATAGTCCGGGAGTCCGGCCAAAGGTCATAGTCCGGCCATCCGGACACCTCCTAATCCAGGACTCCCTAAGTAGCCCCCGAACCAGGCTTCAATGATGATAAGTCCGGCGCGCAAGTTGTCTTCGGCATTGCAAGGCAGGTTCTTCTTCAAATTCCCTGTACCCGTCGAATAGTGTCCGGCTTCTAGTGCGTGCTGCCCTCCTCGGCTTCTATGCCCCATAATGACCATCTTCCACGTGTCAAACGAATGCGAAAAGCCAGGGGATTTTTTCATTTACCCCCCCCCCCCGGTTGCGTTAATGAACCGCCCATAAAAGAGACGGGGATTTAGATCCAATTCACACCATCTTCCCTCCGCGAGCTTTCATCAGAGTGCCTTCGACAGAGATCCATTCCACCTTGGCCGGTCGGTGCAGCTCCTCCTCTCGCCTCTCCAGCCCTCGGCCCGGAGATTGGGGGCGGTGTTCCGTCCCGCATAGCGAGCTAGTAGTGCTTCAGTCCAAAGGGCTTCTCCCCCAACATATATGGTCCTAGTTCGAGCCGGGATTGCTACCTGTAGCGGCGGAGAGCAGGCGCAGAGCGTCCCCAATCCCTCTCAAGGAGAGCGGGTATTCCTAGTCCCTTATTTGATGAGAGGACTCGGATTTCCAATTCATCCGTTTCTCCGAGGGTTGCTGGAGTTCTACGGCCTCCAGCTACACAACCTCACGCCCGCCTCCATTCTGCACATTGCGGGCTTCGTGGCCCTCTGCGAACTGTTCTTGGGCGTTGAGGCCCATTTCGCGCTGTGGAAGAGGTTGTTTTGCCTCGTGCCCCGTTCTCAGGAGGGGTCTATTTATCAAGTGGGCGGAGCTGAACTATGGCGCATCGCCGGGACCAGATATCTATCCGGTACTCCAAAGAGGACGTCCGAGGACTGGCCCTCGGAGTGGTTCTATATAGATTACGTCCCCCTGCCGGACCCTGTACGGATCGGCCTCACTGAGTTCAATAATGCTCCGTTGAAGAAGCACCTAAGCTGGCGCCCGTGGAACCCTCAGAGGGAAACTGACAGGGACATCCTTTACCTGATGAGCCGGATAAGGTTGTTGGCTCATTCGGGACTGACCATGATCAAGGTCATGGCCATATGCATTACGCGAGGGGTGCAGCCGCTTCAATACAGAGGCCACCCCATGTGGGATTTCAACGGGGAGGACGACGCCACCCGGTGCGGTCGTAAGGGGCCAGATTCGGCCGCCACTTTAACGAGAATCTTATTCGCTTGGTACAAGGGAGAAGAAGAGGAATTCCTCCGTGCCAACCCGGAGGGCGGATTCTCCATGTACAATCCTCCCAGCTGGGTGAGCGAACATTTTCACCTGCCGACCCGCTTTCGAAATTCCCGTAATTGAGTACTTAGTCTAACAACATTAACGCAGGAGCTGCGCCAGACTATGAAGGAGATAAACAGCCATCCTCCACAACCCGAGGACCCGGAACGGTCCCTCGATCTGGAATCCCAAGAGGATCCAGACTTATGTGTGGAGTTAATTGACGGGGTATTTCATCAATTGAGTTGGGATAACACCCTAGTGGCCATTACGACCGACTATCCCGGACTACTTCCAGCCTCAAAGGTAACCGAGACCGAAGTCCCTGTATTTTTAAGGAGATCCACCCATGCTTTATCTTGCATGCCGTGAACTAATAGCGTTTCGTTTCGCAGGGTAAATCCTTGAGGCGGAAGGCCGAGCCCGTGGTGGGCAGCCAACAAGGGCCGCTGAAGCCAGGCGGGTCAAAAAGAAGTGCGGACCAGATCGAGATTCCGGTGCAACGATACGGCGTGCAAATTTAACGCCTAGGGTTTACGCCCTTGAGTCTTACTAACGCTCATGATTTTCTTAGAAAGAAGAGAGCCTGCCGGACTATATCCGCCGGCCAAGGTTCAAGGCCGGGTCCGGAAGCAGAGACGGGCACGGGGCACAGCTCGGGCGTTCCTCCAACAGAGGACGCAGACGGGCTATCTGCCACCAATTCAGAGGTGGAGAGTGCCCTGAACCACAGGTGTCGCCGGAATGTTCTTCGTGACGCATGTTTTTCCCTAGAGGCGTTGGACGCCTTTAATATAGGAGATGCGTATCTCCGTGCCGCTCAAAATGGTCTAGCCAGAGCCACAGAGCAGTATGTAAAAGACATACAGGTGAGTAAAACTTAAGGTTATATATGTCAGTAGCCCCCAAGACTTGAAACAGTGAAAATAATTGTTTTAAGGATCATATGCTATGCTATGTCTTACAAAGAAGAATATGCAACTGTCCCAGGAGCTTGAAGAGTGCAAGGCCCAACTCGAGGACGCACTGGCCACTTCAGGAAATGCCAAGGAGACGCCCTCAGGTAATATATGCTTCGAAAGATAATTCCATTATGAAGTGCAGCAGGTGTGCAACTCTGACTATAATAGTGCAGATGGGGCCGGAGTAAATCCGGACAAGCAACAACTCCTACGCCAACTAAAGGCTGGCGAGAGCGTGCTGACGAGGGTGAGGCAAGAGAAGAACAAACTTCAAGACGCCAATACCCAGCTGGGCGAGGGTCTAAAGGATGTTCGTATTCAGCTGTCTGCTTCCGTAAAGGAGAATCGGCGACTTCGACGCGGCATTTTTAGTAAGTGCTTGAACAAATCTCCGAAAAAAGAATTCGGCGAGGAAGTCAATTAACGGAGCTATGTCTATAGGTCTGCTGATAGGTCGTCCTGCGAAGGAAATGCCCGGTTCAACGGGAGACCTTCTTCCCGAGTTGTTGCAACTACACGAACGAGTTCGGTAGGCAATGCAGAGCGTCATTCAGGCTATGTGGCCATGCCTCCATGCCCGAAGGCCTTGGGGAGCTTACAAAGAAGCTGGAGGGAGTGCGGCAGCGCTTCCGGTTGTGGAAGATATCGGCCTGCCGTCAAGGTGCCAGGGAGGCCTGGGCCATGGTGAAGACTCGGTACACGAAGGCTGACCCAAACCACATGGCCGAGGTCGGCCCTATGGGTCCTGACGGAAAGGAGATCCCTGTCAGCTTAGTATATGGCCAGGTAGAGCTGGCTGCAAAGTATTCCCAATAGGACTATAAATTAGACCGCTTGTTGGATGGTATTGAAGAAGAATATACCGAGTCGGATTGACTCTGTAATTTAAAATGACATGAAAAATGCCTTCTAGCCGGATTGTAGATCGTTTGTCATTGCGGACCTGTTCGCTTCGACCCTCTGGACCCTATAGTCCGGAGTGTGTCCGAATACCCTCTCGATTATGTAAGAACCGGGGCATGCATGAGGACAAGGCGTAGGGGTCATAATTGCTTTAGCAGACAAGTGCCCAACTAGTTATGTTATATTACATGGTTAGTAAGAAACATCTTCCAGGGAGAATAGTTCCGTTAGGGGTTTCTTTCCCTGGGAGGCATGCCCTAAAGTGCATCTCCGAACTGCTAAAAAGAGTAGAAAAGCATCTGGGGGCAGATAAATAAACACGAAGGGTCATCTTTTAGTTCACCGACCGAATATTCCCTTAAGAACGCTAGCTTTCGGCTTCACCCAGTCTGAGGTACACATCCGGCTGACCCGGCAGTAACAATCGCAGAGGTGCTCCCTTTACCACCTAGCCGAACGAACGAGAACGTAGGGGTAAGCACAGGAGCCAGGCAACCTAGCTTGGCCAAAACTTAAGTCATATCGATGCATATAATGGTGTATAAAAGGTTCATGCGGAAGTGTCACATATGTTTTGGGCATGAGGCCCGTTCTATATAAACTTCTAAGAAAGAAGCCCCCAGGTATGATGAGCGTGGGTGGCGCGTCAAGTGTGTGCGAACAATGCACAGGCGTAGAAAGGGGACAGAGGAAGGAGACGAACACGGAGTCCGGTGCTAGGCGTAGAATCTTCGTAGGCGTGCTGTGTTCCATGGGTTCGGCTCGAGACGGTTGTTCGATGCGTTTCGCAGACGGTACGCTCCACCAGTCAGTACTTGGTCGATTATGAAGGGACCCTCCCATTTGGGCTTTAGTTTGTCCTTTTTCTTGTCCGGCAGGCGTAGAACTAGTTCGCCAACATTATAAGTTTTGGCCCGTACTTCTCTGCTTTGATATCTTCGAGCCTGCTGTTGATAGAATGCGGAACGATCTTTTGCCACATCGTGCTCCTCCTCCAATGCGTCCAACCTGTCCTGCCGATCGAGCTCGACTTCCCTTTCTTCTTACATGCGCACTCGAGGTGAGTGATGAATTATGTCGCATGGCAGTACTGCCTCTGCGCCGTATACCATAAAAAATGGTGTGAATCCGGTAGTGCGATTCGGCGTGGTCCGCAGCCCCCAGAGTACGGAGTCCAGCTTCTCTACCTAGTGCGTGTTGGATTCCTTGACGGATCGCACTAGTTTGGGTTTGATGCCGCTCATAATGAGACCGTTGGCTCGCTCGACTTGACCATTGGTTTGAGGGTGATAGACTGAAGCGTAGTCGAGCTTAATGCCCATGTTTTTGCACCAGGCTTTGACTTCATCGGCCGTGAAGTTTGTGCCGTTGTCAGTTATGATGCTGTGGGGGACACCGTAACGGTGTACGACCCCGGATATGAAGTCTATCACCGGTCCGGATTCGGCCGTCTTTATAGGCTTGGCCTCTATCCATTTGGTGAATTTGTCCACCATGACCAGTAGATATTTTTGCTTGTGGGTTACTCCTTTAAGGGGTCCGACCATGTCAAGCCCCCAGACCGCAAAGGGCCAGGTAATGGGTATAGTTTGTAGGGCGGTAGGCAGCATATGGCTTTGGTTGGCGAATAACTGGCAACCGATGCATCGCTGCACTAAGTCCTGAGCGTCTGCCCGGGCCGTTGGCCAATAAAATCCGGTACGGAAGCCCTTGCTTACAAGGGCCCGGCTGCAGCATGGTGCCCGCCAAGTCCGGCATGAATTTCAGCCAGAAGGTCTCGCCCTTCCTCTTCGGAGATACACCTTTGAAGCACTCCGGTTGTGCTTTTCTTATAAAGCTCTCCCTCATGGACTTTGTAGGCTTTAGATCGCCGCACTATTCAGCGGGCCTCGTTTTGGTCCTCGGGGAGTTCCTGCCTAGTTAAGTAGGCTAGGAATGGTTATGTCCATGGGGCAATGAATGCCATTATTGTGTGGGCTGACAGTGTTGTTTCGTTGGCGGAGCCATCAACTGTGTCAGAGTGTTTGGTGAGGGGAAGTGCGGTTGTGTCCGAGCTATTGTTTCCGGACTCTCCCTCCCCTGATACGGATGGCTTGAACAGCCTCTCTAGGAAGATGTTGGGAGGGACGGCATCGCGCTTGGTGCTGATGCGTGCCAACACGTCTGCTGCCTGGTTATTCTCCCGGGCTATGTGATGAAATTCGAGCCCCTCAAACCGAGCTGACATCTTTAAGACGGCGTTGCGGTAAGCTGCCACTTTCGGATCCTTGGCGTCAAAGTCTCCATTTATTTGGGATATTGCGAGGTTTGAATCGTCGTGGACCTCGAGGCGCTGAACGCCCATGTAGACTGCCATCCGGAGACCATGTAGAAGGGCCTCATATTCGGCTGCGTTGTTGGAATCCGTGTACATTGTCTGAAGTACGTATTGGACTGTATCTCCGGTTGGGGATGTCAGAATGATGCCAGCCCCCAGGCCAGCCAACATTTTGGAGCCGTCAAAGTGCATGATCTAGTTGGAGTATGCGCCGTACTCTTTAGGGAGCTCGGCTTCGGTCCATTCGGCGATGAAGTCGGCCAAAACCTGTGACTTAATAGCTCGCCTTGGCTTGTAAGTTATGTCGAACGGGAGGAGCTCGATGTCCCATTTGGCAATCTCGCTCGTTGCATCGCGGTTGTTTATAATATCATTAAGAGGTACTTCGGATGCCACTGTTCTTGAACACTCTTGAAAATAGTGTCGCAGCTTTCTGGATGCCATGAACACCGCGTATGCTATCTTTTGATAATGCGGGTACGGTGACTTGCATGGAGTTAGGACAGTGGACACGTAGTAAACTGGTTTTTGCAGAGGGAACTTGTGTCCGTCCGTTTCTCGTTCCATGATGAGCACCGCGCTTACAACTTGATGGGTTGCCACAATGTATAATAGCATTGGTTCGCCCATGTTGGGCACAGCCAGGACCGGATTTGTTGCCAGTATGGCTTTTATTTCTTCGAGTCCGGCCGTGGCGGCATCCGTCCACTCGAAGTGTTCGGTGCTCCGCAGGAGGCGATAGAGGGGTAATGCCTTTTCACCTAAGCAGGAGATAAAGCAGCTTAGAGCCGCCATGCATCCTGTCAATTTTTGTATTTGTTTGAGGTCTTTTGGGGTATCCAACTGTGAGAGAGCTCGGATCTTGGCTGGGTTTGCTTCAATTCCTCTACCGGATACGATGAAGCCCAAGAGATTTCCGGCTGGTACGCAGAAAACGGATTTTTTCGGGTTGAGCTTAATGTCGTATGTTCGGAGATTCTCGAACGTGAGCCTCAAGTCGTCTACTAGAGTATCGATGTGTTTGGTTTTGACGACCACGTCATCTATGTATGCTTCAACTGTTTTGCCGATCTGGTTGGACAGACATGTCTGAATCATGAGCTGATATGTTGCGCCAGCGTTTTTGAGCCCGAAGGGCATCGTGCTGAAGCAGAATGGGCCGTATGGGGTGATGAATGCCGTTGCGGCTTGGTCTGACTCTGCCATCTTGATTTGGTGGTAGCCAGAGTATGCATCGAGGAAACACAATGAGTCATGTCCTGCAGTGGCGTCGATGATTTGATCACTTCGGGGGAGTGGGAAAGGATACTTTGGGCAGGCCTTATTTAGGTCTTTGAAATCGACACATAGGCGCCAGGATTTGTCCTTCTTTGGTACTATTACCAGGTTTGCTAGCCAGTCTGGATGTTTTATATCTCTGATGATTCCGGCTTCTAGTAGTTTTGCTAGCTCTTCTCCCATGGCTTGTCTCTTGGGTTCGGAGAAATGTCGTAGAGTCTGCTTAACGGGTTTAAACCCTTTTAGGATGTTCAGGCTGTGCTCAGCCAGCTTGCGTGGGATTCCTGGCATGTCTGATGGGTGCCAGGCAAAAATGTCCCAATTTTCTCGCAGGAATTCTCTGAGTGCGGCGTCTACATCGGGTTTTAGTTGTGCCCCGATGGAGGCCGTTTTTGTGGGGTCCGTTGGATGGACTTGGAATTTGACTATTTCGTCCGCTGGTTTGAGAGAGGTGGACTTGGATCTCTTATCTAGTATCACATCGTCCCTGTCCACCGTGGAGCACAACGCAGTTAGTTCCTCGGCCTCTAGGGCTTCGGATAATGCCTCCAGGGCCAGTGCGGCTGTCTTGTTTTCGGCGCGGAGCGCTGTGTCCGGATCACTTGCAAGAGTGATGATTCTGTTGGGTCCGGGCTTTTTGAGCTTCATGTACCCATAATGGGGTATGGCTTGAAAAATGGTAAACGCTTCTCGCCCTAGCAGAGCGTGGTATCCGCTGCTGAACGGGGCCACTTGAAATGTGACTTCCTCGGATCTGTAATTATCCAGCGTGCCGAACACCACATCAAGTGTGATTTTTCCTGAACAGCACACTTCCCGGCTTGGTATTATTCCTCTGAAGGTTGTGTTGCTGCGCTCAATGCGGCTCCAGTCTATTTCCATTTTTCGCAGGGTCTCCTCGTAGATGAGGTTAAGTCCGCTGCCGCCGTCCATGAGTACCTTTGTAAGTCGGAAGCCGTCCACTATCGGACTGATGACCAATGTGGCTGGCGCTTGGGCTGTCTGGAATTTAGATTCGTCACTAGCATTAAAAGTAATAGCCGTGTCACTCCATGGGTTTATTGTTGCTATTTGGTAGACTTTGGTAAGGTTGCGGAGGGTTCGTTTCCTCGCATTGTTTGATGCGAAGGTCTCGAAGACTGTCGACACCGTACTGGCGTTTCTGGGGTGGTGTTCTTCGGATTCTGGAGTTAGAACCTCCTTGCCACTTCTGGCCACCTGCCGGAGTATCCAACATGCTCTAAGGCTGTGAGTTGGTGTGACGTCCCCTGAACTATGAATTTTACAGGGTCCATTGAGCCATCCCTCCAGTACAGTCCCATACCCTATAGAGGGTTTTTGTTTTTTGATGTTTGGCTCAGGTGCCTGGCGATAATGCTCCCTTTTGTTTCGGACTCGTGTTGTATTCAGGGCCGGATTGTCCCAGAATTTATCGTCGGTTTTCTGAACGCTTTCTGTCGCACGGTACTTTCGTACTATGGATGTCAAGTCAGCGAAGCGTGTAATTTCGCGGCGACTTATGGCGTTGAGGATTCCGATGTCTGTGCAGTTGTTACAGAAGAATGAAATTGCTTCTTCCTCACGGCAGTCCTTTATCCTGTTCATCACCAGGAGGAATCTGGCCCAATAGTGGTGTACTGTTTCCCCAGGCACTTGTCATATTTGGGATAAATCCCTTATAGTTGGGTGGGCGGGTGGATTTAAATCCGGAACCTTGCCCGATAAAAGATTCAGGGGCCAAGAACTTTCCTAATTCGGAAGCTTGCTTTCTTGGACATTATTCAATGAATCAGGCCTGCTTCCTGACTTTGGGTTCATGACTTGGGCAACATCCTCCCCTCCGTGGGAATCCGGCTTGGAGGGGTCGGGAATCCAGACACATCTGGTCCTTAGAGCGGGCGAAGATGCACCGCATTGTTCTTCCACCACTTCAACGTGGTGGATGACCTGGGGAGAGTCGATCTCTCTCTGATCGGGTTTAATCCCAATCTGGCCGTAATCTGTAGCGACTCCCAGGGCGGCAATGCGATCCAGGAGCTCATTCAGGGAAGAGAGCTCCGTCGGATCTAACTGCTCGGCGAGTTCCGAGCTGATGTGAAGATTGCTTTTGATCGCCTGAGAGGTCATCGTCGGCATGGCGGCCGAACAGGCGGTCATCAAAAACCTGCCTAGCCGGAGGGTTTGGCCGACAGCCAAAGCTCCTTTAGCAACAGCGCCGTCCTTAAAGACGGGGTGCGGCATCCTTCCTGACGGCGACGACACAGAGGAACTCTCAACTAAAGCACCAATATCGGTGTCAAAACCGGCGGATCTCGGGTAGGGGGTCCCGAACTATGCGTCTAGGCGGATGGTAATAGGAGACAATGGACACGATGTTTTTACCTAGCTTCGGGCCCTCTCGATGGAGGTAAAACCCTACTCCTGCTTGATTAATATTCATGATATGGGTAGTACAAGAGTGGATCTACCACGAGATCAGAGAGGCTAAACCCTAGAAGCTAGCCTATGGTATGATTGTTGTTCATCAACGGACTAAAACTCTCCGGTTTATATAGACACCGGAGAGGACTAGGGTTACACAGAGTCGGTTACAATGGGAGGAGATCTTCATATCGTATCGCCAAGCTTGCCTTCCACGCCAAGGAAAGTCCCATTCGGACACGGGACGGAGTCTTCAATCTTGCATCTTCATAGTCCGGGAGTCCGGCCAAAGGTCATAGTTCGGCCATCTGGACATCCCCTAATCAAGGACTCCCTTGGGTCCCTAGGGGCTGGGCCCTGTGTTCCGAACGTCGCTTCTGCAAAAACACGACGCTTCAGGGATAAGGCATGACATCAGGAAAGAGTCCTCTTCGGAGGATCGAGTTTTCGGCTTGGCTTACACGCGATGAGGGTAGCAGTCTGGGATAATCAACAGTAATGGCCACTGAGGCGCCGTCACAGCTCGCCCGATAAAATATTCCGTCGACAAGCTCCACGGCAGCATCTGGGCCTTCTTCGAGTCCTGGATCCAGGGCCCTTTCGAGGTCCTCTGGCTGCGGGGAAGGGCTGACGATTCCTTCTACGGCTCTCCTTAGTTCCTGCTCAGAAATATCGAGGCAGGTAACCTTAGCAAAGAACGCCATGATAAGTGAAGCGAGAAAATAAGTGACGACTTACCTAGTTCAGGGGATTGTACATGGAGAATATGTCTCGCGGTTTAATATGAAGGAAGTCTTCCTCTTCTCCTTTGTATAGATCGGACAATATCCTTGCCAGAGCAGTGGCGGAGTCCAGACCCTTACAGCCACAGTGGGCGGCGGAGTCTGTCCCGTTGTAATTCCACATGGGATTGCCCCGATATTGAAGCGGTTGCACTCCCCGCATTTTGCATATTGCCATAACCTCGACTATCGTCAGTCCGGATTTGGCCAGTAACTTTATCCTGCTCATTAGAAAATGTACTTCCCTGGAATCATCTTCTTGGGGGCCTCGGGGGCGCCAGCTTAGACATGCCCTCGGAGGGGTGTTACTAAACTTGGGGAGTCCTGTCCGGACTGGATCCAGAAGGGGAGCGTCGTTAATATAAAACTACTTTGAAGCCTATTTATCTGGTGCCTTCTTGGGAGTACCGGATAGGTATCCGGTCTCAGCGATAAGCAATACTTCGGCCCCGCCCACTTGACATAGGGATTCTTCCTGGTTGCGGGGGACAAGGCAGAACAACTTCTTCCATAATCCGAAACGAGCCTCGCAGCCTAGAAATAGCTCACAAAGGGCGACATACCCTGCTATATGTAGTATGGAGGCTGGGGTAAATTTGTGCAACTGGAGGCCTTAGAACTCCAGAAGCCCATGAAGGAATGTATGAATAGGAAACCCGACGCCCCTTAATAGATGCGGAATTAGGCATATTCGCTCCTCTGGAGATGGATTGGGGGATCTCTCCGCCTGTTCTCCACCGTTATAGGTGGCCACTCCGGCTCGAACAGGGACCATGAACGCCGGCGGGAGGAGCCCTTGGGTTTGTAACTTTATCAAACGGCTATGAGAAACTGAACACTCTCCCCAGTCCCCCGGCTTGGGGCAAGGGGAGTGAGCAGAAGAGCTGCGACGACCGGCCATGTTGGAATGTTTTTTCTAGGCGCTCTGTTGGATGCTTGCTCGAGGAGGGAGAGTGAGGTTTGGATCTGGGAATCCCCGCCTCTTCAAATAGACGGTTAGCTAGAAGGACCGAGGGTGGCAAATGCAAAAATGCCTCGACTCCTCGCATGCGCTCGACATGTGGAAATGGTCATTATTGAAACACTGAAGCCGAGGAGTACAACATTGATGCCGGACATTGTTCGTCATGATGGGTACATTAGAGTATTCGGAAGAGGAACCCGCCTTGCAATGCCGAAAACAAGACTGCGCGCCGGACTCATCGTAATTGAAGCCTGGTTTAGGGGCTACTAAGGGAGTCCTGGATTAGGGGGTATTCAGACAGCCGGACTATATACATCGTCCGGACTATTGAAGCGTGAAGATACAAGACTCAAGACTTCGGCCCGTGTCCGGATGGGACTCTCCTTTGCATGGAAGACAAGCTTGGCGATCCGGATATTATATTTCCTTCCTTGTAACCGACTCCATGTAAACCCTAGCTCTCCGGTGTCTATATAAACCGGAGAGCATGGTCCTTAGAAGGCTGATCACAATTACAATCATACCATCATAGGCTAGCTCTTAGGATTTAGCCTCTATGATCTCGTGGTAGATCTACTCTTGTACTACACATATCTTCAATATTAATCAAGAAGGAAGTAGGGTTTACCTCCATCGAGAGGGCCCGAACCTGGGTAAACATTGTGTCCCTTGTTTCCTATTACCATCAGCCTAAGAGGCACAGATCGAGACCCCCTACACGAGATACGCCGGTTTTGACACCGACACCGGACACTGTGTTTGAAAGCCTCTAAGGCTTCGGTGTACGGACAGTCGACGATTTGGTTCTTCTTAGTGAGAAACCGTTTCCAAAGCTTACGGGCTGACTCTCCGGGTTGTTGGGTTATGTGACTTAGATCGTCTGCATCCGGAGGTCGGACGTAGGTCCCTTAAAAATTGGCCCAGAAAGCGTCCTCAAGTTCTTCCCAACTTCCAATGGAATTTCCGGGGAGGCTTTTCAGCCAGTGCCGAGCTGGTCCATTTTGCTTGAGGGGTAAGTATTTGATGGCGTGCAGATCATCTCTGCGAGCCATGTGGATGTGAAGAATAAAGTCTTCTATCTAGACCACAGGGTCTGTCGTTCCGTCATATGCCTCGATATTTACGGGTTTAAACACTTATGGAAATTCGTGATCTAGCACCCCTTCGATGAAGCATAGAGGATGTGCGACACCCCTCTATTTGGTTGTGTCATGGCGTGGGTCCGACGGTTGTAATGTTTGGTGTTGGTTCCGAACTGGTAAATAACCGACATATTTGATTTGATAACCCTGATCCTATGTAGGAACACATTTCCTGGATCCATAGATGGACCTGGTTCTGACAGCCTTTTGGTCCAGGTCTTCACGTAGGTCGTGTTTCTGGTCCTGGGTCGCGACCTCCCTTCCTTTGTGGGGAGGGGTGCAGGTTTGTATGCGGCGTTGTTAGCCGCTCTGTCTCAACCACGAGGTGGTCGGTCTGGTTTGTTTTTCGGCGGTATGGGCGCGATAGCCTCGTCGTCAAATTCGGGCAGCTTTTTGCGTTTAGGATAGCTCTTTGTTTGGCGATTGCCACTGTATTTTTCCTCAGTGTCGAGCACTTCGTTCCATCTATCATTGAGCGTATCATGTGCGGCTTTAAGCCGTTGCTTCTGCTTCTTCATACTCCTCACGGTTGCAATAAGCCTCTGGTGGAGGCGCTCTTATTCCAAGGGTTTTTCTGGGACAATAAATGTATCCTCACCCTGACCGATCTCCTCTTCGGAGACAAGTTGATAGTTGGTATCTTCGGCATCACCGTGATCGGACAGCAGCTCAGGACTGTGTTCGCCATCTCCTTGCTCGTTTTGCTCCATTGCTGGCTCTGCAGGGTCTTCATTGTCTTTGGCATCGTCTGGGGTGTTATTTTATCTTGTGCCGGTATCGCTGTTTTTACCATAGCGTGGTTTAGAGCGGCGCCGCTAACGTCGGTGCTTCGGCTGCTTCTCGGTAGGTTTACGCTCTACCGGATCCTTTTTGCCATCACCATTGTCTTCTTTGGGTGTGTCCACCATGTATATGTCGTACGAGGAGGTGGCTGTCCAGCGCCCTATGGGCGGTGGTTCCTGTTCTTCTCCGACATCGTCGTCCATACCGTCGATGTCTTCGGAGTCGAAATCAAGCATGTCGGTCAAGTCGTCGACAGGGGCTATCAAGTGGGTGGTGGGTGGGTAACGAAGTTCTTCGTTGTCCGCTTCCCACTCAAGCCGAACATAGTTCGGCCAAGAGTCTCCTGACAAGGAGAGGGATTTCAATGAGTTTAACACATCACCCAGGGGTGAGTGTTGGAAGATATCTGCGGAGATGAACTTCAAGATCGGCGCCCAGTCAGATTCGATGAGCGCAGATACACGTGGTGCAGAACTTGTGGCCGGAGACGAGTCCGAAGTTCCGATGACACATGCCTCGTTGGAGGTTAGATCTGTGTTCGGCTCTAGCGCTGTTGAGTCTGCGGTTTCCATGGTGGGGTGGAGCCTCCCGTCCTCGGATGGTGCAATCTTCTCTGGATCAAGGGCTAGAGCAGTTACATGTGCTATCCCCCGAGCACAGTCCGATGACAGATTTAGATCATGTTCATCGTGTCGGTAGGGTGCAACTGTCATGGGATCGAATCCGTCAAAGATCAAGTCTCCGCGGACGTCGGTGGTATAGTTCAAGCTTCCGAACCTAACCTAATGGCCAAGGGCGTAGTTGTCGATCTACTCCAGATGGCCAACCGAGTTGGCCCGCAGTGCGAAGCCACTGAATACGAAAATCTGTCCGGGGAGAAAGATCTCCCCTTGGACAGTGTTGTTGCAAATGGTTGAAGGAGCCATCAAACCTTATGATGACGGTGCAGTGGAACTCTCAATGAAAGCACCAATGTCGGTGTCAAAACCGGCGGATCTCGGGTAGGGGGTCCCGAACTGTGCGTCTAAGGCTAATGGTAACAGGAGGCCGGGGACACAATGTTTACCTAGGTTCGGGCCCTGCCTATGGAGGTAATACCCTACTTCCTGCTTGATTGGTCTTGATGAATATGAGTATTACAAGAGTTGATCTACCACGAGATCATAATGGCTAACCCTAGAAGCTAGGCTATGAATATGATTGTTGTTCTACGGACTAAACCCTCCGGTTTATATAGACACCGGAGGGGGCTCGGGTTACACAGAGTCGGTTATAGAGAAAGGAATCTTCATATCCGAATCTCCAAGCTTTCCTTCCAGGGAAAACGAGAGTCCCATCCGGACACGGTATGAAGTCTTCTATGTTGTATCTTCATAGCCCAACAGTCCGGACCACGTATATTGTCTGACTGTCCGAGGACCCCTTAATCTAGGACTCCCTCACTCACTGTCTTCAAGATAGTTTTCCTTAGCTGTTTTATCAGCTTTGTTGGATACCAACAAGGATGTCTCACTATCCTGAACCTTATCTGCACTACTTCCTTTACCATTGCATAATAACGCATCTTCCCCAATATTCTGTCAGCAGTCTAAAAGAAGAAACAAGAAGACACGTAACATGTTTAGCAGTACTAGTATATGAAACTCATTTCGGTGAACCAGTTCATTAGTAAGGTGGACATGATTAAACTACCAAGTCTTCTATTGCCAAGTAGTACATAATAAAAGCATCTAACAAACATTTATCTATGTCCTATATATAGTCACTTCATTGTCTTACCAAATCAAAATAGATACACAATTCAAATCATGTCAGTTCAAGACAAAGCAGCAGTGAAAGAATACAAAGCATGGGAAACTACACGGCACGACAAGATTTCATATGGGTACCATCGGTCTATATGTACAACAACACGATTGGCTTTATTGTGATGCTAGTAATGTGCAACATATGAGAAGTCAATTGTATGCACAATTGAAATTGAAATCAACAGAGATATTTATAAGAGAAAACATGTTAACAAAACATGTGTAAACATACCTGTTGTGCCATTGGAGTTTCGAATGGATCCTTCAATTTAAAAATAACTTTCTATGAGCAAATACAGTGATACAGGAGCAAAGCAATATGCACGATAGCATTGGAATCTTAAATGAGAACAATTGTTATTTAGGTTTAAGCACTTGTTCTACATGAACAGAGTATAGTAACACGCAGGCATATAGTACTTAAAAATTAAAACTGAGCTCATAGACCTTACCACATTCTTTGTTCGGGACCAGTACAGAACAAGGCGTTCCCAGTCATTGTCCAGTAAATGTGTCTCAGGAGAACGTAATGGAATTTTATGAGTTTCTTTGCCACTGAAGTACTGTTTCTTCAGGTCATTTCGATATTACCACCAAGCATTCTTGAAGATAGCAGAGGTATTAGCACAGGTTACCTCATCCTGAGTTTCAAATCTGTCCTTCTCTATAGAGAAAAATGGAAAAATTTGCTGTATTATTAGCATCATGGAGGTAGAATGTATGGGACAAAGCAAAGTAATTGCCATGAATAACATTACTTACACATAACTGTTGGACAAACACGTGCAACTAGCATTTTCCTTCATCTTTTGTATAATATTTCCATGATGGGAAGATACAGACATAGGATTTAACAACATCAAATGCGATAGATGCTAAACTATGAATTGCTGGTTGTGCTTCCTCCACAGGAATAGGTGTACTAACTGGTGGAGTTGGGGTTTGTCGTGGTAGTACTGGCATTTTGGGCACTGGAGTTGCCTTACTAACTGCTCTTGTTTGGGATCTCTGTGGTGGAGATGGTGCTGTGTCAACATGATATGGGTTACTATCTATTGTGGTTGGGGTTAGATTGGCTGATGATGGTTCTCTGTCCATCGCAGTAGGGGTATAATCTGCGAGAGTCTGGGTTATGTGTGGTAGGGCTTGTTCTCGTGCATGTACATTCGGGGTGCTATCTCCAGCAAGAGGTAGCATTATTTTATTTGAAGACCGTGTTTTTACTCCGCTAGATACTGCCATCACCCGCTCCATTTCAAATGGCTGATAAATAGGAAACATAGTTGAATGTACAGACATTGTATGAGAGACAGATGCAATAGATAGTTCTAGAAAAAAGAGGGCATGAAATAGTTGATATGTATATTGTTTAACTAAAAAGGTTAGCATGACATAACTTCACATGTATGATCTCTATATAAACTGGATAGCATAGCATGACATAATTCAAAGATAAGACTAAGTAAACAGGATGGCATGAGATAATTATATGATGTCTTTAGTAAATAGGTTCGCATGATATAATTCACATACGTGTTATCTAAGTAATCAGGATCGCATGATTTAATTCCCATATGTGATTTATATGCTAAGCAGAGGGCATTCGTGTATATGATGTCTAAACTAAGAACACAGTGTTGAATATTGTGTATATGATGTCTAAACTATGCAATGCAAGACACCATATAACCGTGCCAAGTTAGAGCATACACCTCGGTGGGGGAATAGGACTGGTCATCTGTCTCTGAATCCATATCTGAGGAGCTATCAGGACCCAGCAAGAGATTTGCTTCGATAGGTAGCACTGTCTGCTCTGAAGACCTTCTTTTCACTCTAGATTTTTCCATCACCCACTCAAATGGCTGATTCACAGGAAGAGTAGTTTAATGTACAAACATTGTCGACTAATGCAAATGTAATGAAGAAAAGGATGGGCAAGATATCATTCAAATATATGATGAGTGGTTAAACAGGATGGCATTGCATATATCACATATATTATGGCTGAATAAAAGAGATGAGACTACATAATTCCCATATATGATATAGAAAGTAAATAGGTGGCATTACAGAACATGTCTAAACTAAGCAGATGACATATATGATGTCAAAAGTTGGCACTTCAAGGCAACATATGCATGATATGATTAACATCATCGTGCCAAGTTAGAGCAAACACCTTGGGGGTAAATAGGAGTGGTAAGCTGCGTCTGAATCCGACTGATAACAGATATCTTCCTACAGAATACAATCTGGGGAGGGAGGGGGATGGTTTGCAATTGAACCCACCATCGAGCAATGTTTGTATGACATTGTATTGCCGCACAAAACTCTTCTCTTTTTCTCTACATGTTCAGCACGACTGTGTAAAATATCTCACATGCATATGAAAAAAATATAGTGACATTATGTAAGGAGAGCATGCAGAAATCTATAGTCAGGGTAACATCCAATGGATGGATCCAAAAATAATGATAGCAGGCTGATGATAGCTTTAATTTAATAAAAATAAAGATGATGATTGCTTTACTATTTATCCCCCCCCCCCGAAGATGAACAACATAGGCAGATATACTATTCATTGTTGCCTCGATATATGCCCGATAATAGATAGAGATACTATTCATTGCTGCCTTGATATGTGCCCCACAACTAATTTTAAAACTCAAGTTTGAACATTAATTTGGACCTGACTTAGAGTCTAAGAGGTGAACAAGTTGATAAAGTAGCAGGTAATATTAAGCAATGCATAACATAAGTAGAAACAAAAGAGTGCAACCTCGCTTGTGGACCCCTGTACTCCTCAGGTTCATCTGCTGAGTCGATGATGGTGATGTCGTTGCGGTGGGTGTCGATGGCAGGGAAGGAGATCTGAGGTGGCGAAACACGATCAGGAGTCGTGATGTCTAGTTTGGGGGATGCTGCTATCGATGGAGTAGCTCAGGTGAGATGGACGACTTCGCGGCAGGAGCTGGACAAACCACACAAAGTTTTCTTCGACACCTACCTGTAACTGAAGTAATTTTGTAAGAGCTCCTTTGGCTTGCAGGATTCTAAAAACGCAGGGATAGGAAAAACACCAGAATACGACAGGAATGCACATGGGGAACAGAGCATTTGTAAACATAGGATTTTTGTCAACTTGGGTGTTTGGTTCACAGGAATTGGAAGAGCAAAGGAATGCAAAGTAACATGTACAAATTAAAGTGAAACCATATGAAAGCGCGTACAGTTAGAATGTTATTCTGCCACTAATGCACTTGGTATTGTTTTCATGCATAGGGTTTTGAAAATTAGGTCCAGGTGGATGTTTTGCTCCATTCCTTTCAACAGAATGCATGAATAATTGAATAGTAGAGTGCCATAGGAAAATTTCCTATTGCTATGTTTTTCCTTCAGTTTTTCATTTGAACCAAAATAGCCCTAATGGATGGACATGAATGTAGAGTAATAAGTGATGCGACAAGTGCTCAACCTCTTTGCCATAGCAGTGTTGACCTCGTGTGTTGGTCCTCGAAGAAGTTGAGGCAGAGGTGGCTATCAAAGGTGTGGAGGAAGATCTGAGGAATCTGTAGACGGCGTCCAGGGCATTGCTCTGTTGTGATGGATGGTTCCGTCATGGGAGAAATTGCGGCGAGCCGTAAGATGTCAAGGCTGAAGTAGTACAAGACATACATCATTAATCTCAAGTGGGATTCTAATAGCATCTCCAATAGATGATGCAAAATACATTACCAAAAAGTGATAAATGTAAAATTTACATCACCGAAAAAACACCTGACTACAATAGATGAGGTAAAAACTGTTGACTCTGGACTTAACTGTTGAAACTGATATTTACGATGGAATCTGATTGTTATTGTCAAAACTGAATGCATTGATAGTAGAGAGGCACTTCACATGTAGTTTAGTCCGCTCGAGCACTATTAGTAGAGAAACTGTGATCTAAATCAGCAGGCGATCGACGGGGAACATAGTAGCAGATAGCAATCGGTGCAGCAGGGCAAACTAGAGCCAGAGCAGCAATTCGTGTAGCTGCAACAGCCCATGTACCAGCATCAGCAGCGCGAGCGAGAGCAAGAGCAGAGCAGCAACACGAGCAAGGGGGAGAGCAGCGCGAGCGAGCAGACAAGGGCTGGAGCACCAGCTGCTGTGCAAGTGAGGGCCGGAGCAACAGCAGCAGCGCGAGCGAGCGCCAGAGCCGCAGTAGCTGCGCGAGCGAGGTGGAGAGCAGGTAAAATCCCAAATTTTTAATTTGGAATGTTATACTTAGGTCTATATGCATATCATATTTTATTCCATTTTGGTTGATCCTATAAACTCTAAGAAACTCAAGGACCCATGAACTGAGTTGGGGGTTTCAATTATTTTCATATTTGAATTTTCTCAAATATTGAAAAGTGGATCAATTTAGTTTTAATTATTTCTACTCTTAAAAAATATTTCCAATATAAAATAAAAGAGAGGGTATAAAATGACTTCTCCAAAATAAAATAAATATTGGAGGAAATTTTTTTAAATCAATTAAAGATTTTACTTGGACTTTTATTGCTATTTTAATTGAATTAGGAAAAAAATGTGTTTTTCAAAATTGCATTAGTAGCCCAAATAAATGTTCACTTTGTCCGCAGTATTATTAGAGGACCGTGAAATTTTATTTCAGGATTTTTGGACTCGGTTTAGTATTTCTTTTGTTTGTTTTTCTGCGCCACCAGCCACCCACTCCGCCGCCGCCGACGCCGCCGCCTCGCGACCGCCGATGCCGCTTCGCTGCCACAGCCACCCGCGCCGCCGCCGCCGTCGCCACCCGACCCCGCCGGAGCCGCCGCCGACCTCAACAGAGGTAGCCGCCACCGCTGTCATCGTTTTTTTCCGGTTAAGTTAAAAACCGTCATTTTTTTAGAAAGTTGTAGATCTGTTTTTTTAGAATAGATCAGTTCAGTTTTTCGTTGGTTTATTTATTTAGCTGGCGTTCATCCGTTCGTTCGTTTTAACGAACGCTGTTCACCGTTTAGGATCTGTTAGCGAACGTTCGTTCGTTAGCCTGTTCGTCTCATTTTTCCAGGGTTTTATCTGTGATTATTTTCGATCGTGATTTCTGCCCTGATATTCGATCTAGTATAACTTTTTACACATTTATCCAAATTAGATGAAACCAGTGCCTACATCTTCATCTCGAAACCCTCTTTCCGTTTAACCATCTTGAGCATGATTTTGGTACTGTAAAATTTAAGTTTAGTCCAGATTAGTAAACAAAGCTTGTTTCGTTCGTAGTTTGAGTTTCGTTGCTCCGTTTGATTTTATTCTTTTTGCAAACCAGAGTTCTTCAGTTAAACTTTCTGGTTAGTTTCGTCTTATTTGAGTTTTACCCGCGCTTCTTGCTTGAGCACTTATGTATGTTATTGTTTGTTTGCGATAGAATTCCCGGAGTGCGAAGCGTGATACTACGAGTCTCTAGGATTTGCACATCATCAGCAAGGCAAGTAACACTTCGATCATATCCCTTTATTACCCAATTTTCATGCATTAGTTTCAATCCTTAAACATTGCATGGTTAGGATCTGATTTAGCATGTGGGTTTGGGAAGTAGATGATGAGGTAAAACCTATTGTCCTTTTTATTATCAAACCGTTGGGAGTTACTTCTACGTTATGCTTAGGATTGCTATGCTATGCTCGTAGACGTGGATTGGGTGAGTGTATCCATGACAGATGTGAGAATTGTTAACTAATGGTTAACTTAGGGTGGCTACTTAAATACACATCTTGGTGGATTGGTTGCGGGCACCTGGAGAATCCAGTGTTGTCCTAGGATATCCTGGAGTACCCGTGTGATCATCCTACGGTTCGCCACCCAGGCTCAAAGGGATCATAAGAATATTCATGCTAGAAACTTCCGTGTGCAGCCACAAGCTATTATGGGCTCTAACATAGTTGAGTATGTTGCATGACCTCTTTCAGTGGTGGGATAGCAGATGTAGGGGAAAGCAGGTGTAACTGTACACCTAGAGTAAAGAGTTAATGTTTCTGAAAGACTGTGTCTCGGTCATCCGTTTCTCAAACCCCCTGTAGTGCAAGAAATCTAACGAAGGAGATTGAGTCTTGTGGGGAAAAGTGTGCAAACCTCTGCAGAGTGTACAAACTAATCATTGTTAGCCGTGTCCCCGGTTATGGTCATCTTGAGTATGTGGTTCTTGGATTATAACAAGTGGTAAAAGTGAGCGTAAACGGTATTGCAATGGTAGGAAACAAGGCCTAAGGTTCATACTTTCACTAGTGCAAGTTATCTCAACACTAATAACATAATTGGATCACATAACAATCCCTCAACAGGCAACAAAGAGTCACTCCAAAGCAAGTAATAGCGGAGAACAAACAAAGAGATTATGGTAGGGTACAAAACCACCTCAAACTTATCCTTTTTGATCTATCTATTCAAGAGTCCGTAGTAAAATAACATGAAGCTATTCTTTCCGTTCGATCTATCATAGAGTTCGTACTAGAATAACACCTTAAGACACAAATCAACCAAAACCCTAATGTCACCTAGATACTCCATAGTCATCTCAAGTATCCGTGGGCATGATTACACAATACGCATCACACAATCTCAGATTCATCTATTCAACCAACACAAAGTACTTCAAAGAGTGCCCCAAAGTTCCTACCGGAGAGTCAAGACGAAAACGTGTGCCAACCCCTATGCATAGGTTCATGGGTGGAACCCGCAAGTTGATCACCAAAACATACATCAAGTGGATCACGTGATATCCCATTGTCACCACAGATAAGCATGGCAAGACATACATCAAGTGTTCTCAAATCATTAAAGACTCAATCCGACAAGATAACTTCAAAGGGAAAACTCAATCCATTACAAAAGAGTAGAGGGGGAGAAACATCATAAGATCCAACTATAATAGCAAAGCTCGTGATACATCAAGATCGCGCCCTAGAGAGAACACTAGAGAGAGAGGGATCAAACACATAGCTACTCGTACATACCCTCAGCCCCGAGGGTGAACTACTCCCTCCTTGTCATGGAGATCGCCGGGATGATGATGAAGATGGCCACCGGTGAGGGATCCCCCCTCCGGCTGGGTGCCGGAACAGGGTCCCGGTTGACATTTTGTGGCTACAGAGGCTTGTGGTGGTGGAACTCCCGACCTATCTTCGTTATCGACGTTTTTAGGGTATATGGGATTATATAGGTGAAAGAAGTCGGTCGGGGGGTGCTCGAGGGGCCCAGGAGAGAGGGGCACGCCCTATAGGGGGGCGCCTCCTATATCCTAGACTCCTCGAGGCTCTTCTGACGTGAACTCCAAGTCTCCCGGATCATATTCTTCCCAAAAATCACGCTCCCGAAGGTTTCATTCCGTTTGGACTCCGTTTCATATTCCTTTTCCCCGAAACACTGAAATAGGCCAAAAAAGAGCAATATGGGCTGGGCCTCCGGTTAGTAGGTTAGTCCCAAAAGTAATATATAAGTGTATAATAAAACCCATAATCATCCAAAAAGGGTAATATAATAGCATGGAACAATCAAAACTTATAGATACGTTGGAGACGTATCAAGCATCCCTAAGCTTAATTCCTGCTCGTCCTCGAGTACGTAAATGGTAAAAATAGAATTTTTGATGTGGAATGCTACCTAGCATATTTCTCAATGTAATTTATCTTTATTGTGGCATGAATGTTCAGATCCAAAAGATTCAAAATAAAAGTTCACATTGACATAAGAAATAGTAATACTTCAAGAATACTAATCAAAGCAATTATGTCTTCTCAAAATATCATGGCTAAAGAAAGTTCATCCCTACAAAATCATATAGTTAGGCTATGCTTCATTTTCATCACACAAAATACTCCCATCAAGCACAACTCTGGTTTCAGCCAAGCAATTGTTTCACACTTTAGTAATCTCAAACTTTTTTCAACTTTCACGCAATACATGAGCGTGAGCCATGGATATAGCACTATAGGTGGAATAGAATATAATGATGGGGATTGTGTGGAGAAGACAAAAAAGGAGAAAGTCTCACATTGATGAGGATAATCAATGGGCTATGGAGATGCCCATCAATTGATGTCAACATGAGGAGTAGGGATTGCCATGCAACGGATGCACTAGAGCTATAAATGTATGAAAGCTCAACAAAAGAAACTAGTGGGTGTGCATCCAACTTGCTTTCTCACGAAGACCTAGGGCATTTAAGGAAGACCATCGTAGGAATATACAAGCCAAGTACTATAATGAAAAATTACCACTAGTATATGAAAGTGAAAACATATGAGACTCACTATATGAAGAACATGGTGCTACTTTGAAGCACAAGTGTGGAAAAGAGATAGTAACATTGCCCCCTTTTTTCTTTTCTTTTTTTTCTTTTCTTCTTTTTTTCTGTGGCCTTTCTTTTTTTTCTTTTTGGCCTTCCTTTATTTCTTTTTTTGGCCTTTCTTTTTTTGAACTTTCCTTTTTTTTCTTTAGGGACAATGCTCTAATAATGATGATCATCACACTTCTATATATTTACAACTCATGAATTACAACTCGAAACTAGAACAAGATATGACTGCATATGAATGCCTCCGGTGGTGTACCGGGATGGGCAATGAATCAAGAGTGACATGTATGAAAAATTATGCATGGTGGGTTTGCCACAAATACGATGTCAACTACATGATCATGCAAGGCAATATGACAATAGTAATGTATGTCATGATGATAAACGGAACGGTGGAAAGTTGCATGGTAATATATCTCGGAATGGCTATGGAAATGCCATAATAGGTAGGTATGGTGGCTGTTTTGAGGAAGATATAAGGAGGTTTATGTGTGATAGAGTGTATCGTATCACGGGGTTTGGATGCACCGGCGAAGTTTGCACCAACTCTCAAGGTGAGAAAGGGCAGTGCACGGTACCGAAGAGGCTAGAAATGATGGAAAGATAAAAGTGTGTATAATCCATGGACTCAACATTAGTCAAAAGAACTCACATACTTATTGCAAATATCTACAAGTCATCAAACACCAAGCACTACGCGCATGCTCCTAGGGGGGAGGTTGGTAGGAGTTAACCATCGCGCGCCCCCGACCTCCACACAAGGGAAGGCAATCAAAAGAGCATCCCATGGAATAAATTTGTTACATAACTTTTACTATATGTGCATGCTACGGGACTTGCTAACTTCAACACAAGCATTCTTTAAATTCAAAATTACCCAACTAGCATGACTCTAATATCACCACCTCTAAATCTCAAAACAATTATCAAGCATCAAATTGATGATAGAATCCAATTCACTTCTATGATAGTTTTCATTCAAATTACCATGTTGTTTAAGACTCTCAAAATAATATAAGTGAAGCATGAGAGTTCATTAATTTCTACAAAATAAAACCACCGCCGTGCTCTAAAAAGATATAAGTGAAGCACTAGAGCAAACGACAAACTACTCCAAAAGATATAAGTGAAGATCAATGAGTAGTCAAACAATTATTCAACTATGTGAGGACTTTCTCTCATTTAAGTATTTCAGATCTTGTTATTTTATCCAAACAGCTAGCAAAGCAAAACAAAATGACATTGCAAGGATAGCACAACTCATGTGAAGAAGCAAAAACTTAGGTTCAATCGATACTAACCGATAATTGTTGAAGAAGAAAGGTGGGATGCCTAGCGTGTCATCCCCAAGCTTAGATGCTTGAGACTTGAAATATAATCTTGGGGTGCCTTGGAAATCCCCAAGCTTGAGCTTTTGTATCTCCTTAATTCCTTTTATACCTCGGTTTCCTAAATCTCGAAAGCTTCATCCACACCAAACTCAACAAGAACTCGTGAGATAAGTTAGTATAAAACAATGCAAAAACCTTATGATTTTCTACTGTAACAAATTACTAACATTATTATTCAACATTTAATACTAAATGTCTCTGCATATTGAACACTCGTATCCTTCAATAAAATCATTAAACAAGCAAGCATATGCAAACAATGCAAACATAACAACAATCTGCGAAAACAGTATAGTCTGTAAAGAATGCAAGATTAATCATACTTCCCTAACTCCAATAATTATAAGAAAAATACTATGCTGTAGAAGATATCAGATCTAATTATGCAAAAATATTGAACCTTATATCATTCTCTGACTTTTCTAGGGAATTTTTGCAACGGCGGTAAACTCTCTGTTTTCAAACAGCAACATGTATACTAGCAAAATAAGCATGGTAAAGGCTATCCTTGACATTTTTATTGAAAATATAGATGAAAAACATTAATATAAATAACAGAAAGCAAATACTAACAAAATAAAATGACGCTCCAAGTAGAACACATATCATGAGGTAAATAAAAGTATAGCTCCAAGTAAAGTTACCGATGAACGAAGACGAAAGAGGGGATGCCTTCCGGTGCATCCCCAAGCTTAGGGTCTTGGTTATCCTTGAATATTACCTTGGGGTGCCTTGGGCATCCCAAATCTTAGGCTCTTACCACTCCTTATTCCATAGTCCATCGAATCTTTACCCAAAACATGAAAACTTCACAACATGAAACTCAAAACAAAACTCGTAAGCTCCGTTAGTATAAGAAAATAAAACCACCACTTAGGTACTGTAATGAACTCATTCTTTATTTATATTGGTGTTAAACCAACTGTATTCCAACTTCTATATGGCTCATACCCTCCGATACTACTCATAGATTCATCAAAATAAGCAAACAACACAATGAAAACAGAATCTCTCAAAAACAGAACAGTCTGTAGTAATCTGCATCAAACGTATACTTCTGGAAGCCAAACAATTCTGAAATAAATTGTTGGACCTGAGGAATTTGTCTATTAATCATCTGCAAAAATAATCACCCTAAAAGCACTCTCCAGTAAAAAATGGCAGCTAATCTCGTGAGTGCTAAAGTTTCTGTTTTTTACAGCAAGATCATATAGACTTCACCCAAGTCTTCCCAAAGGCTCTACTTGGCACTTTGTTGAAACAAAAGCTATAAAACATGATTACTACAGAAGCATAATCGTGTGTACACACAAAAACAGTAAGGGTAAATATTGGGTTGTCTCCCAACAAGCGCTTTTTTAATGCCTTTCTAGCTAGGCATGATGATGACAATGATGCTCACATAAAAGATAAGAATTGAAACATAACGGGAGCATCATCAAGCATATGACTAGCATATTTAAGTCTAACCCACTTCCTATGCATACGGATTTTGTGATCAAACAACTTATGGGAACAATAATCAACTAGAATAGGAAGGCAAAACAAGCATAACTTCAAGATTTTAAGCACATAGAGAGGAAACTTGACATTATTGCAATTCCTACAAGCATATGTTCCTCCCTCATAATAATTTTCAGTAGCATCATGAATGAATTCAACAATATAACCAGCATCTAAAGCATTATTTTCATGATCTACTAGCATAGAAAATTTATTGCTCTCCACACAAGCAAAACTCTTCTTATTGAATACTATAAATTGTTTCCACATTAAAAGAGTAATGTTCAGAAAAGGGTAATCATAATCATGACAAGTTTTATAAATATAATCATCACTACTTTTTATATCATAAGTTTCATCACAATGATCATCATAAGTAGCAACTTTGTTCTCATCATAATCAATTGAAACCTCTTCCAAGATAGTGGAATCATCACTAAATAAAGTTGACACTCTTCCAAATCCACTTTCATATTCGTCACAATAAGATTCAACATCTTCCAAAATAGTGGGATCACTACTTCCTAAAGTTTACACTCTTCGAAACCGAAGCTTGGGACATAGGTAATGCTATCATCATAACAACTTTGCATATAATCAACATAGGTAAGAGGAATGCTATCATCATAACAACTTTGCATATCAAAACTAGGGAGGCTAAAAATATCATCTTCATTAAACATAGCATACCGAAGCTTGGGACAAACATTAATTGCAGCAAATATATTCTCAAATATTTCATCCTCATCAAACATAGCTTCCCCAAGCTTGGGCCTTTTCATATCATAAGCATAATCACTCTCATCATTAATAGTATGGATAGCACCAATAGTATAGCAATTATCACCATCACAATGAGTAGTAGGAGCAACATCATTTGGGAGGGATACCTTTTTACCTTGGCTTCTCCGTTTTTTATTTTTCTTCCTCACATCATGTGTGGGTTCAACCCTCTTCTTTGAGCTCCTTATTGATGAGATTGGTTGATAGAAGGCTCCTCCTCGATACCTGATTCATCATAAGAAATAATAGGAGGATAATGGGAAGTATCTTCCCTTTAATTAGTATTCTCTTCATCTTCTATTTGTTTTCTTTTCTTTAGGGAATTGGCAATATAAGGATTTTCAATGCAATTCACCGCACACTACATATAAATATCCTCTAGATCAATATCAAAGAGTTTATTAAGGACAAATTCTGGAAGATTCTTAGTTAAATGTTTCATTTCTTCATAACCCAAAATAAAACTAAGTTCATTATAATGTGCAAGGGAAATCAATTCATCACAAATTTTGGACACGATTCGATCATGAAATAATTTGCATAGGAGATGTAAATGACCACATTCATTGCAAAGTTCACAAGTACGGCAAAGGAAATGTGAATTTTCAACATTCTTATCTAGTATTTCTTGCAACAATTTAGTTTCTAAATAATTATGCCTCTTACAATATCTATTTCCTCTATTTGGTGCGTACTTGCAAACGCAATCAACTCCACAAAAATTTGCATTCTTATAGGAGACATTTTCATCATGACTAGAGCAATCATCATTAGTACTATGGATATTCAAAGAGTTCATACTAACAACATTGCAATCATGCTGATCATTCAAATATTTATTGCCAAATATTCTAATGCATTCTTCTTCTAACACTTGAGCACAATTTTCCTTACCATCATTCTCACGAAAGATATTAATAAGATAAAGCGTATGAGACAAACTGAATTCCATTTTTTTGTAGTTTTCTTTTATAGACTAAACTAGAGATAAAACAAGAAACAAAAAGATTCGATTGCAATATCTAAAGATATACCTTCAAGCACTCACCTCCCAGACAACGGCGCCAGAAAAGAGATTGATGTCTACTACACAACCTTCTTCTTGTAGACGTTGTTGGGCCTCCAAGTGCAGAGGTTTGTAGGACAGTAGCAAATTTCCCTCAAGTGGATGACCTAAGGTTTATCAATCCGTGGGAGGCGTAGGATGAAGATGGTCTCTCTCAAACAACCCTGTAACCAAATAACAAAGAGTCTCTTGTGTCCCCAACACACCTAATACAATGGTAGATTGTATAGGTGCACTAGTTCGGCGAAGAGATGGTGATACAAGTGCAATATGGATGGTAGATAAAGGTATTTGTAATCTGAAATTATAAAAACAGCAAGGTAACAAGTGGTAAAAGTGAGCGTAAACGGTATTGCAATGGTAGGAAACAAGGCCTAAGGTTCATACTTTCACTAGTGCAAGTTCTCTCAACAATAATAACATAATTGGATCACATAACAATCCCTCAACAGGCAACAAAGAGTCACTCCAAAGCAACTAATAGCGGAGAACAAACAAAGAGATTATGGTAGGGTACGAAACCACCTCAAAGTTATCCTTTTTGGTCTATCTATTCAAGAGTCCGTAGTAAAATAACATGAAGCTATTCTTTCCGTTTGATCTATCATAGAGTTCATACTAGAATAACACCTTAAGACACAAATCAACCAAAACCCTAATGTCACCTAGATACTCCATTGTCACCTCAAGTATCCGTGGGCATGATTATACGATATGCATCACACAATCTCAGATTCATCTATTCAACCAACACAAAGTACTTCAAAGAGTGCCCCAAAGTTTCTACTAGAGAGTCAAGACGAAAACGTGTGCCAACCCCTATGCATAGGTTCATGGGAGGAACCCGCAAGTTGATCACCGAAACATACATCAAGTGCATCACGTGATATCCCATTGTCACCACAGATAAGCACAGCAAGACATACATCATGTTTTCTCAAATCATTAAAGACTCAATCCGACAAGATAACTTCCAAGGGAAAACTCAATACATTACAAGAGAGTAGAGGGGGAGAAACATCACAAGATCCAACTATAATAGCAAAGCTCGCGATACATCAAGATCGTGCCATAGAGAGAACACGAGAGAGAGAGAGATCAAACACATAGCTACTGGTACATACCCTCAGCCCCGAGGGTGAACTACTCCCTCCTCGTCATGGAGATCGCCGGGATGATGATGAAGATGGCCACTGGTGAGGGATCCCCCCTCCGGTAGGGTGCTGGAACAGGGTCCGAATTGACTTTTGGTGGCTACAGATGCTTGCGGCGGTGGAACTCTCGATCTATCTTTGTTATCGATGTTTTTAGGGTATATGGGATTATATAGGTGAAAGAAGTCGGTCGAGGGGTGCTCGAGGGGCCCAGGAGATAGGGGCGCCATATAGGGGCGGGCGCGCCGTCCTATCTCCTGGCCTCCTCGAGGCTCTTCTGACGTGAACTCCAAGTCTCCCGGATCATATTCTTCCCAAAAATCACGCTCCCGAAGGTTTCATTCCGTTTGGACTCCGTTTTATATTCCTTTTCTTCAAAACACTGAAATAGGCCAAAAAACAGCAATATGGGCTGGGCCTCCGGTTAGTAGGTTAGTCCCAAAACTAATATAAAAGTGTATAATAAAGCCCATAATCATCCAAAAAGGGTAATATAATAGCATGGAACATCAAAAATTATAGATACGTTGGAGACGTATCAGGGGTCTTCGTTGTCTTCGGCATCACCCGGAGTGTTATTTTCTCTTATGCCGGTTCGCTGCTTTTACCATGGCATGGTTTAGAGTGGCGCCGCTAATGTCGGTGCTTCGGCTGCTTCTCAGGAGGCTTATCCTCAACTGGATCCTTTTTGTCATCGCCATTGGTGCGTATCCACCATGTATATGTCGTATGAGGAGGTGGTTGTCCAGCACCCTGTGGGCGGTGGTTCCTGTTCTTCTCCGGCATCGTCGTCCGTACCGTCGGTGTCTTCGGAGTCGAAATCAAGCATGTCGGTTAAGTCGTCAACAGTGGCTATCAAGTGGGTGGTGGGTGGGGATTGAAATTCTTTGCTCTCAGCTTCCAATTCAAACCGGATATAGTTCGGCTGCGAATCCCCAGATAAGGCAAGGGCCCTTAGTGAGTTTAGCACATCGCCTAACGGCGAGTGTCAAAAGATATCCGCGGAGCTGAACTCAATGATCGGCACCTGATCGATAGGCGCGGATACACGCGGTTCGGAACCTATGGCCGGAGATGAGTCCAATTTTCCAATGACACATGCCTTGTTGGAGGTCAAATCTGTGTTCGGCTCCAGCAGCGCTGTGTCTGCGGTTTCCGTGAGAGGGTTGAGCCTCCCGTCCTTGGATGGCGCAATCTGCTATGGATCTAGGGCCAGAGCAGTTACAGGCGCTATCTCCTGAGCGTGGCCCGATGACAGATTTAGGTCATGTTCATCGTGGCGGCAGGGTGCGGCTGTCATGGGCTCGAATCCGTCAAAGATCAAGTCTCCGCGGATGTCGGCGGTGTAGCTCAAGTTTCCAAACCTGACTTGATGGCCAAGGGCGTAGCTGTCGATCTGCTCTAGATGGCCAAGCGAGTTGGCCCGCAGTGTGAAGCCACCGAATATGAAGATCTATCCGGGAGGAAGATCTCCCCCTGGACCGCGTTGTTGTAGATGATTGATGGAGCCATCAAAACCTTGTGGTGACGACGAAGCGGAACTCTCAAAGAAAGCACCAATGTCGCTGTCAAAACCGGCAGATCTCGGGTAGGGGGTCCCGAACTGTGCGTCTAAGAGGCTAAAGGTAGCAGGAGGCCGGGGACATGATGTTTACCCAGGTTCGGGCCCTCTCTATGGAGGTAATACCCTACTTCCTGCTTGATTGATCTTTATGATATGAGTGTTACAAGAGTTGATCTACCTCGAGATCGTAATGGCTAAACCCTAGAAGCTAGCATGTGATTATGATTGTTGTTGTCCTAAGGACTAAACCCTGCGGTTTATAAAGACACCGGAGGGGTCTAGGGTTACACAGAGTTGGTTACAAAGAAAGGAATCTACATATCCGAATCGCCAAGCTTGCCTTTCATGCCAAGGAGAGTCCCATCCGGACACGGGACAAAGTCTGCCAGTACTTGGGATTTAATGGCTCGCCGTGGTTTATATGTGATGTCGAATGGGAGGAGCTCAATGGTCCACTTAGCAATTCGGCCCGTGGCATCGCGGTTGTTTATTATGTCATTGAGTGGTACTTCAGAGGCCACCGTGATTGAACACTCTTGAAAGTAGTGTCGTAATTTCCGGGATGCCATGAAGACCGCGTATGCTATTTTTTGATAATGGGGATACCGGGATTTGCATGGTGTGAGGACAATACATACGTAGTATACCGGCTTCTAAAGCGGAAATTTGTGTCCGTCCTCCTCTCGTTCAACAACGAGCACTGCACTCACAACTTGGTGCGTTGCAGCTATGTATAACAACATGGGCTCACCAATGTTCGACGTGGCCAGGATTGAGTTGCTTGCTAAACGAACCTTTATTTCTTCCAGTCCGGCCGTTGCCGCGTCCGTCCACTTGAAGTGTTCGGTTCGTCGAAGAAGGCGATAAAGTGGCAATGCCTTTCTCCCAATCTAGAGATAAAGCGGCTTGAAGCTGCCACGCATCCAGTTAGTTCCTTTATTTGTTTGAGATCTGTTGGGGTCGCCAACTGTGAAACGATGAAGCCCAGCAGCTTTCCGACGGGAACGCCAAAAACAAATATTTACGGATTGACCTTAATGTTATATGTTCGGAGGTTATCGAATGTGAGCCCCAGATCATCTATTAAAGATTCGACATGTCTGGTCTTCATGACCATGTCGTGCACTTATGCTTTGACTGTTTTGCCGATTTGTTTCTCTAGGCATGTTTGAATCATGCGTTGGTAGGTGGCACCAGCGTTTTTGAGCCCGAAAGCCATAGTGTTGAAGCAGAAAGGCCCGCATGGGGTAATAACTGTCGTTGCGGCTTGAGCGGACTCCGTCATCTTGATTTGATGGTATCCGGAGTATGCATCGAGGAAACACAATGAGTCGTGTCCCGCGGTAGCATCGATAATCTAATCAATGCGGGGGAGAGGGAAGGGATCCTTAGGGAAAGCCTTGTTGAGGTCTTTGAAATCGACACACACTACAAAAAAAAGACACATCTGTGACATTTTGGGCCGAACGAAAAAAAATTATGTCATACATATGACACTTCTATGACGATAATTGTGACAAAACCCGGTATCATCATAGATGTGGTGGGCTCCTACTTCTATGACAAAAAATCATCATAGAAAATGGACTTTTCGTCCTGGGCGGGCCGGAGACGCAGCTGCATGACATTCTTTGGGCCGTCCATGACGGAAAAAACCATGGTAGAAGCGAGGGGGAGGAAAATTTTGGGGAGTTCCCGGTTACGGTGGGAGGTCGGGGGCCAAGCGATGCACGTTTCTACCGTACCCGAGTGAGGCGTTGGCTCTAACTGAACCCGAGAAATTGCATTGCAGGCTACACATTACTGAACCCGAGCGATCGATCGATGGCTGTTAACTAAACCCGATGCAGCGATTCCTTCGCTACTGCTGCTAACTGAAGCCGATCGATTGGATGAACAGTGAGCATTGGGGGGGGTGGTTGGATGAACAGTGAGGGGTGGTATTGCCTCTGGATGAACAAGACCTCGTGGTGTGGAGGGCTGGATGAATAGTAGACGGTGAAGGGGTGGCCGTGGAGGGGTTGTTGAACAGGACCCCGTGGTGTGGAGGGCTGGATGAACAGTAGACGGTGGAGGGCTAGATGAACAGTAGATGGTGGAGGGGTGGTTGAACAGTAGCCGGTGGAGTAGCGCACGGTGGAGGCTGGATGAACAGGAGCCCTTGGAGGCTGGAGGAGGTCGACGGTAGCCCGTGGAGGCTGGAGGAGGTCGACGGTGGAGATGAACAGTATCCCGTGGAGTCCCGTTTTGCGGTACGCCACACCCCTCCCGATGAACAGGACCCCCATTTCCACCGTAGGAGGTCTGTTTTGTCCGTTTTGTGGTACGCCACACCCCTCCCGATCAATAGGACCCCCGTTTCGACCATAGGAGGTCTGTTTCCTCCGTTTTGCGGTACGCCACACCCCTCCCAATCAATAGGACCCCTGTTTCGACCGTAAGAGGTCCGTTTCGTCCGTTTTGCGGTACGCCACACCCATCCCGATCAACAGGACCCCCATTTCGACCGTAGGAGGTCCATTTCCTCCATTTTGCGGTACGCCACACCCCTCCCGATCAATAGGACCCCGTTCCGAACGTAGGAGGTCCGTTTCCTCCGTTCTGCGGTACGCCGGGCCTCGTTTCCATCGCCTGTTCCGTCCAAGCCGGTTGGCTCCCCCGCGTTTCGTTGCCTCCCGATGAACACGACGCATTCCGTTGCCTCCCCATGAACACGATGCATTCTGTTGCCCCCCCATGAACACGACGCATTCCATTGCCTCCCCATGAACACGATGACGACTCTGTTTCTCTGTTCTGACCCAGCTGAGGGAGTCCTGGACTAGGGGGTGTCCGGATAGCCGAACTATCATCATCGGCCGGACTCCAAGACTATGAAGATACAAGATTGAAGACTTCATCCCGTGTCCGGATGGGACTTTCCTTGGTGTGGAAGGCAAGCTTGGCGATACGGATATGTAGATCCCCTACCATTGTAACCGACTCTGTGTAACCCTAGCCCTCTCCGGTGTCTATATAAACCGGATGGCTTTAGTCCATAGGACGAACAACAATCATACCATAGGCTAGCTTCTAGGGTTTAGCCTCCTTGATCTCGTGGTAGATCTACTCTTGTAATACCCACATCATCAATATCAATCAAGCAGGACGTAGGGTTTTACCTCCATCAAGAGGGCCCGAACCTGGGTAAACATCGTGTCCCTTGTCTCCTGTTACCATCCACCTAGACGCACAGTTCGGGACCCCCTACCCTAGATCCGCCGGTTTTGACACCGACATTGGTGCTTTCATTGAGAGTTCCTCTGTGTCGTCACTGATAGGCTCGATGGCTTCTTCGATCATCAACAACGACGTAGTCCAGGGTGAGACTTTTATCCCCAGATAGATCTTCGTATTCGGCGGCTTTGCAATGCGGTCCAATTCGCTTGGCCATCTGGAGCAGATCGAAAGCTACGCCCCTGGCCGTCAAGTCAGATTTGGAAGTCTGAACTTCACGGCTGACATCCGCGGAGACTTGATCTTCGATGGATTCGAGCCACAGCCGAGCGTGCCGCACTGTCACGATGGGCATGGTTTAGCTCTGCAGCCGGACAGTGCCCTGGAGGCCGCACACGAGCCTGCTCCGAGACTCGATTCGGAGCCGGCTGTGCAGATCGAGGACGGGTGGCTAGACACCGCCTCGGGGGCTGCAACCTGTACGGCGATGGAGCCGAATACTGTCCTTGTCCCTTGTGAAGCTCGTGACTCCGAGGTGCCGGACTCCTCGCCGGACTCCAAACCTCCCACGACCCCTCCAATCGAATCCGATTGGGCGCCGATCATGGAGTTCACCGCTGCGGACATCTTTCAACACGCACCTTTCGGTGACATCTTGAGTTCCCTAAAGTATCTCTCGTTATCAGGAGAGCCCTGGCCGGACTACGGCCAGGACGGTTGGGATGCGGACGACGAAGAAATTCAAAGCCCACCCACCACCCACTTAGTAGCCACTGTCGACGATCTAATCGACATGCTAGACTTCAACTCTGAAGACATTGACGGTATCGACGACGATGCCGGAGACGACCAAGAACCAGCGCCTACTGGGCACTGGAAAGCCACCTCATCATATGACATATACATGGTGGATATCCCAAAGGATGGGAATGGCGAAGGAACAGCGGAGGATGACCCCTCCAAGAAACAGCCCAAGCGCCGGCGTCAGCGGCGCCGCTCTAAATCCCACCATAGCAAGAATGGAGATTCCGGCACCGGAGATAATAACACCCCAGACAGTGCCGAAGACAACCCCCTCCAGCAAGATTCAGCACAGGAGGACGGAGACGCCAGCCCTCATGAGAGAGCGGCAGACGAAGAGGTAGAGGATTACATGCCTCCCTCCGGAGACGAGGCAAGCCTCGACGACGACGAATTCGTCGTGCCTGAGGATCCCGTCGAACAAGAGCATTTTAAACGCAGGCTTATGGCCACGGCAAACAGCCTCAAGAAAAAGCAGCAACAGCTTAGAGCTGATCAAGATCTGCTAGCTGACGAATGGACTGAAGTCCTTGCGGCCGAAGAGCATGAGCTCGAACGCCCCTCCAAAAGCTACCCCAAACGCAAGTTGCTCCCTCGATTAGAGGAGGAGGCATATAAACCTGCATCACCAGCGCACGATATGGCTGACCGACCACCCCGTGGCCGCGACAGAGAGGCCTCTAGGCCCTCCACTAGAACCGTACCCCGGCATCGCTCGAAAAGCACAAGACCACAGGGGAACGCTCTGGACTTGCGACATGATACGTGACGACAACCGTCGCGCCGGACACAGCAAGTCTGGTCGGGCCGAACACAGTAGACAAAGCTCTTTTGAGCTTCGTCGTGATATAGCCCAATACAGAGGTGCCGCACACCCACTATGCTTCACAGATGAAGTAATGGATCATCAAATTCAGGAAGGGTTTAAACCCGTGAATATTGAATCTTATGATGGCACAACAGACCCCGCGGTTTGGAACGAAGACTATCTCCTTCATATCCACATGGCCCGCGGTGATGATCTTCATGCCATCAAATACCTCCCACTCAAGCTTAAAGCACCAGCTCGGCATTGGCTTAACAGCTTGCCAGCCAAATCAATTGGGAGTTGGGAGGACCTGGAAGCCGCATTCCTTGATAACTTCCAGGGCATGTATGTGCGACCACCAGACGCTGACGACCTAAGCCATATAATTCAGCAGCCAGACGAATCGGCCAGACAATTCTGGACACGGTTCTTAACTAAGAAAAATCAAATCGTCGACTGTCCGGATGCGGAGGCCCTCGCGGCCTTCAAACATAACATCCGCGATGAGTGGCTTGCCTGGCACCTGGGGCAGGAAAAGCTGAAATCCATGGCAGACCTCACATCACTCATGACCCGCTTCTGCGCGGGAGAGGACAGCTGGCTAGCCCGCAGCAACAACCTCAGCAAAAATTCTGGCAGTCCGGATATCAAGGACCGCAATGGCAGGTCGCGTCGCAACAAGAACAAACGCCGCATTAACAGCGACAATAGTGAGGATACGGCAGTCAATGCCGGATTCCGAGGCTCCGAACCCGGTCAGCGGAAAAAGCCATTGAAAAGAACTACTCCGGGTCCGTCCAATTTGGACCGAATACTCGATCGCTCGTGCCAGATACACGGCACCCCCGAAAGGCCAGCTAACCACACCAACAGGGGCTGTTGGGTATTCAAGCAGGCAGGCAAGCTAATTGCCGAAAACAACGACAAGGGGCTGCATAGCGATGACGAGGAAGAGACCCGACCGCCGAACAATAGAGGACAGAAGGGTTTCCCCCCACAAGTGCGGACGGTGAACATGATATACGCAACCCACATACCCAAAAGCGAGCGGAAGCGCGCACTCGGGGATGTATACGCGATGGAGCCAGTCGCCCCGAAGTTCAACCCATGGTCCTCCTGCCCGATCACTTTTGATCAAAGGGACCACCCCACCAGCATCCTCCATGGCGGATTCGCTGCATTGGTTTTAGACCCAATCGTCGATGGATTTCACCTCACCAGAGTCCTGATGGACGGCGGCAGCAGCCTGAACCTGCTTTATCAGGATACAGTGCGCAAAATGGGCATAGACCCCTCAAGAATTAAACCCACAAAGACGACCTTTAAAGGCGTCATACCAGGTGTAGAGGCCAATTGTACAGGCTCAGTTACACTGGAAGTGGTCTTCGGATCCCCGGATAACTTCCGAAGCGAGGAGTTAATCTTCAACATAGTTCCGTTCCGCAGGGGCTATCATTCTCTGCTCGGAGGTACCGCGTTTGCAAAGTTCAACGCGGTGCCGCACTACTCATACCTCAAGCTCAAGATGCCAGGCCCTCGAGGAGTCATCACGGTCAACGGAAACACTGAACGCTCTCTCCGAACGGAGGAACATACAACGGCTCTCGCGGCAGAAGTACAGTGCAGCCTCTTAAAGCAATTCTTGAGTTTGGCCGTTAAGCGATCGGACACGGCTAAACGCGCCCGGAGTAACCTACAACAAGACCACCTGGCACGTTCCGAGCACGCGTAGCAATGCGGCCCCGACCCCAGCCCCTGCAAAATTGCAAGACCGGTCCTTCGCGTACATCATTACGCTCTGGAGATACCATGGGCATAGGGGGAGGGGCACGACCACGGTAGGCCCACAATGCGGCTTAACCACACCAGGGGCTCTCAAGTGTGTCGTTCTTTTTTTTCTCTTTTTCTTTTTTTTACCCATAGGACTCCGTTCATCAGAGGCCCTGTCCGGCAGTAGACCTACCGAACTCACGATGCAATAGCCAGGGAAGGAGAAAGGCTACGACGAATATCCAGGTTGTCTCCATTACGAGCATTAAATCTGTTTTATACACCATTCCGCAGCCTACCCCTGGAGGGGGACATGTTTAATAGTCCCATCCCTTGCTTACCGCACTATTTGTATCGTGCTGCATTCACAACAGTATTTCTTGAATAAACAAATGCAGCACCTTTTTGCTTCTAATTGCATTTCTTTCTTATACATATGTTCATTTATGAGATGCATCCATCCGTACACTTTGGTACGGCTAAATACACCAGGGGCTTATGTTTCCCGCATCATGGTGTGATAAGTCCGAACACTTTCACAAGTGCGGCACCCCGAACTTATAGCATTATATGCATCGGCTCCGAATCATGTCTTGGGTCAATAGTTGGGTTTGCACGGCTCCCATGTTTTGGTACCTTACGTTCCGTTGTATCGGCTAAGGTAGCACTGGGAGAACCACTGCGATTGCGCCCCAGTTGAGCTGGGCGAGCGCCTCAGTGGAGAAAGCTAAAACTGACCGTCATGATGAGGCGAGAGCCGGTCGCTGTTCAAGAGGTCTTTTTCGATTCCCTAAAGACTTATGCCGCTTAGAGCGAGGAACCGGCTTTGTCTAGCCCAGGCGTGGATAGCGCCCCAAATTCGGCCTTCCGAACACTAGGGGCTTCGCCGAAATTTAAAACTATAGAATTATATGGCTAAGTGAGAGTGTTCAAGCATTATAAGTCCAGTTGCCTCGTTCGTTGTGTTGAGCACCTCCTTAGATGGACCCAAAAATGGGAACAAGAGTGCTCAAATTTATCCCGAACACCCCAGCACTCGTGGCATGGGGGCTGAAGCCGACGACTTGCCATCTCTCAGATTTGATAAACGGCCGCACAGAAGGTAATATTTTAAATTAACAAGCGTTTCTTAGCGCATATGGACAAAGATTTCAGCGCACAGGATAACAAAATGCGAGTCTACACAAATATTACATCTTTGGAGCACTCACCTGCAATAATACGGGCACCCTTTAGGACACTCTTATAATACATCTCGGGCGTGCGATACTCCTTGCCCGGAGGTGGCGCGTCCGTCACAAGCTTCTCAGCATCCATCTTGCCCCATTGCACCTTTGCGCTGGCAAGGGCCTGACGGGCACCTTCAATACAGGCGGAGTGCTTAATGACTTCAACCCATGGACACGCGTCCACCAGCCGCCGCACCAGGCCGAAGTAGCTCCCAGGCATGGCCTCCTTGGGCCACAGCCGAACTATGAGGCCCTTCATGGCCTGTTCGGACACCTTGTGGAGCTCGACCAGCTGCTTCAGCTGGTCGCTAAGGGGCACTGTGTAACGCCCCGGATCTGATGCGCCAGGTGTCTGCCAGTTATTCGCCGTTGTTGCCATGTCATTTGCTTGTGTGTTGCATTTTATCATGTCATCATGTGCATTTCATTTTGCATACGTGTTCGTTTCATGCATCCGAGCATTTTCCCCGTTGTCCGTTTTGCAATCCGGCTCTCATATGCCCTCCCCGTCCAAATTCGCGGATGATTTTCCCCCGAAACCCTAGAAACCTTCCTCCGCGCCGCCGGACATGTCCACCGACGGCCGGACACGTCCTCCGCCGTCCCTGGGCGAATCGCAAGCCGCCACATGTCCCTCCACCGCCAGCCCTTTGCCTCCACCGCGTCGGCCCTCTCAGCCCAGATCGGGGCCCGCCCGAGCCCATCGGGGCCCGGATGAGCCCGCGCGCCTCCAGCCGCTGCTTGCCGGACCATGCCGAGCTCCCGCCGCCGCCATCTCGGCCCGCCGCCGCGCCTCCTCGCCGGTGCATCATGCCCCACCTCCTCCGGCGCCCCAGGTTCCGCCGCCCGCTGCCGTCTCCTCCTTCCCCTCTCCTGTTCGCTCTCTCTCATCTCCCCGTTCTCCCTGCAGGAAGGCGCCACCGCCACCGGAGCTTCCTCGCCATCATCCTGTCGCACGTTGCCTCCGGATCTGGCCGGAACGGGTCCGGAGCGACCGGTTCCAGTCATACCCATCGCCCTTCGACCTCCCCGCCGTTGTCGCGCCCTCGCCAGCGCTCGGACTCCGGCGCCGCCGCCGTCTGGCAAGATCAGGAGGAGCCCGATCCCGTCCCGTGGGCCGTATCCCTCTCCAGGACCAGTGGTGTTCGGCTCGCCTTGCCTCTCCTCCACCCTGGGATGAGCCCAATGGGTGAGCCCGCCTAAACTCTGCCCTGGACGCATCTTAGCTATAATCCGCTCATATGTTTTTTCCCGAATTTCTGCTAAGTCCCAAATTTTTGTAATTATCATGCCATGTTCATCATGCCGTATCTCTGCATCTGTAGCTCCATTTCGTGCGTGTAATATTCATTTGAGGTCATCTTGATGCCTGAATCATCGTTGTAAGAGTGCTTCATAATGTTTTCTGCTGTCTGTCATCAGAACGAGCTCATTTGTCATTTTTGCCATGATTGATGTGTTCATCCTATGAGGTTGATGTCTTCCTGTGTTTTGAACTATGCCATGTCTTCTTTACAGAGGTGCTTACCATGTATTTTTATGATCAATGTGGTGACTAGCACAAGCATGCAAACTAGGCATCGTGATGTTGCTGATTTTAGTCCCTGTTCTGCTGTTATTTTGATGCCATGTAAACTTGATGCTACAGAGAGATCCATGCATATTTTGAGATACTTCAGTAAGGGTGTTTTGAACATATGGTTATTGTATATCCATTCATGCCCTTGGTTGCAATTATGGAGTAGACTAGCATGTCATTTTCGTGCTCTACTTTTGCTTCAAATGTTTCCTGGCAGATTGTTTACATGTTATTCAATTTGGCCAAGGTTGTTGTAGTTGATCCTTGTATGCTATGGACTTGTTCTTGACTTGGTTTGTTTCACAAACATGTCTTCTTGATGATGCTATGCTTATCTTGTCATGCAATGACTTGTGGTGAGTGAATCGAGCTTGTTAAGTAGTGTACTTGCTGTTGCTGTTTTGCTAGGCTGAATCTGTTATTTTGTGATGCTATATAAACATGTTACTACTAATCATTCTATGCATAATCTTGGGATGTTCTATAAATATGTTTTGATATACATGTCATGTTCTATTCATCCATGCCCCTGGTTGCATTTATAGGTTGTTGTAGCGTGTTGTAATCTTGCTCTAAAGTTGCTTGATAATGTTGTTGTCAGCCTGTTAACATTAAGTTCAGTTGTTTCCATGTGTTTTGCTAGTGTTCCATGCACCCTATGAACTTGCTATTGCCATGCTTAGCTTCACAAATATGCGTTCTTACTGTTGGTTGCCTTGCCATGCCATCTTTTGCTCTGTAGTGAGTTGCACAAGCTCATCTACATGCCTTCATAATTCTGTTTCTGCCATGTTTGAATCTGTATTATAACTTGCTATGTTTACATGGGTGCCATCATATTTTCTGGACCTTTTTGGCTTATGGTGAGTAAGGGACTTTTGATCTATGCATTTAGTAGATTCATGCCATGCCTTTGTTTGCCATGATAAGTTCCTGGAACATGTTTGATAGCTCTGAACCTTGCATCGTGATGTTATTTTCTGCAAAGTCTAGAATTGTTATAACTTGCAATCTCTCCATGTGTGTTTGAGCATGTTCTAGTGATTTCTAGAGATAGCTCAGTGTTCATGTTTTGTAATGCTTTACCTGTACATCATGCCCATGCCTTTTGTTATTATGTTGTGGTGCTGTAGCATATTGTTTTGATGCTTGCAATATGCCTAGTTGCTGTTTTGGACAGATTGTAGCTATAACTTGTATAGTGTGCATGTGTTGAACCGTTGCTCCGTTTTGAGTGTGCCTTATATGAAACTTGCTTGTTTTTGCATGAAGTTCCATATTATCATGTTGCATCCTTGTTTTGAGGTGTTTGCTCGATGTTTGGGTGCATTTTTCATCGATGCCATGTCTATCTTGTTTTGCTCATATCTTCTAGGCCGTAGCTCCGAACTAAATGAACTTTATATGACTTGACTAGAATATCGTGTAGATCATCTTTGTGCATCTTAACTTGCTGTTTAAAAACTTGAACATAAGGTTTATTCAGATCTGTACCAATTTCAAAATATGCATATGAGGACTTACCGGAATTGTTATATGTTGTTCCCGGCCTCATTTAAACTTGCCTTGATGTATTGCTCTTGTTTGCATCATCCCTTGCCATGAGTAGCTTCATGTAGCCTTGTCATGCATCATGCTTGTTGTGCATCATGTCTTGTTCATGTGTGGTGTGTTTACTATGTTGTGTGCTTCTTTTCGATAGTTCCTGTTTCGTTGTGATCGTGAGGATTCGTTCATCTACGCTTGGTTCGTCTTCGTGGCTTCATCTTCTTCATGGACTCGTTCTTCTTCCTTGCGGGATTTCAGGCAAGATGACCGCTACCCTGGATCTCACTACTATCATTGCTATGCTAGTTGCTTCGTTCTATCGCTATGTTGCGTTACCTATCTTTTGCTCATCAAGCCTTCCCTAATTGCCATGAACCTCTAACCTTTGACACCCTTCCTGGCAAACCATTGTTTCGCTATGTTACCGCTTTGCTCAGCCCTCTTATAGTGTTGCTAGTTGCAGGTGAAGTTGAAGATTTCTCCATGGTGGACAGGATTTTGGTTGGTATATCACAATATCTCTTATATTATTAATGCATCTATATACTTGGTAAAGGGTGGAAGAATCGGCCTTTTGCCTGGTGTTTTGTTCCACTCTTGCCGCCCTAGTTTCAGTCATACCGGTGTTATGTTCCCGGATTTTGCGTTCCTTACGCGGTCGGGTGATTTATGGGACCCCCTTGACAGTTCGCTTTGAATAAAACTGCTCCAGCAAGGCCCAACCTTGGTTTTACATTTGCCTCACCTAGCCCTTTTTCCCTTGGGAGTCGCGCTCTCGAGGGTCACCTTTATTTTATCCCCCCCGGGCTAGTGCTCTTCGTGAGTGTTGGTCCAACCTGTCAACCGCCGGTGGCCACCAGGGGCAACTCTGGGCTGGCCTACCGGAAGTTTGGACAATCCAGTGTGCCCTGAGAACGAGATATGTGCAGCTCCTATCGGGATTTGTCGGCACATCCGGGCGGCTTTGCTGGTCTTGTTTTACCATTGTCGAAATGTCTTGTAAACCGGGATTCCGAGTCTGATCGGGTCTTCCTGGGAGAAGGTCTATTCCTTCGTTGATCGCGATAGCTTGTCATGGGCTAAGTTGGGACACCCCTACAGGGTATAAACTTTTGAAAGCCGTGCCTGCGGTTATAGGCAGATGGGAATTTGTTAATGTCCGGTTGTAGATGACTTGACACCAGATCCGATTTAAAACGCATCAACCGCGTGTGTAGCCGTGATGGTCTCTTCTCGACGGAGTCCGGGAAGTGAAATGGTTTCTGGGTTATGTTTGACGTAAGTAGGAGTTTAGGATCACTTCTTGGTCATTACTAGTTGACAACCGTTCCTTTGCTTCTCTTCTTGCTCTTATTTGCGTATGTTAGCCACCATATATGCTTAGTCGCTGCTGCAGCCTCACCACTTTACCCCTTCCTTTCCATTAAGCTTTGCTAGTCTTGATACCCATGGTAATGGGATTGCTGAGTCCTCGTGGCTCACAGATTACTACAACAACAGTTGCAGGTACAGGTTATGCGATGATCATGACGCGAGAGCGATGCTTGCTTGCGTTGAGTTCTTCTTCTACTTCTGCTTCAATCAGGGGATAGGTTCCAGGTCGGCAGCCATGGCTAGCAGGGTGGATGTCGTTTGAGTTTCTGTTTGTGTTTCATCCATAGTCAGATGATGCTCTGATGTATTGTGATGTTGTATTCGTGTGGCATTGTATGCCTTATGTATGTATCCCCATCTATTTATGTAATGTTGATGTAATGATATCCACCTTGCAAAAGCGTTTCAATATGCGGGTCTATCCTTGGTGGGACCTTCGAGTTCCTTTTGGATAGGGTCGCATATTGGGCGTGACAAGTTGGTATCAGAGCCTCGACCGACCCTAGGAGCCCCCTTGATTGATCGGTAGTTTGGCCGTTGTTGAGTCTAGAAGAAAACTGTTTTCGGAGTCTAGTTATATCGGAGAGTGGGAATTCTTTTTACTCCTCAGCCCCTTCATCGCTCTGGTGAGGAATCTTGACGTAGGTGTTTTGAAATACTCCTCTTCCCCTTCAAATTTTCTTTAGGATCACGCAGTTGGTTTTCCGATAGTTGGTTCTCAGCTCTTTTCATCCGGTGCATTTCTCATCAAGTCGACTCCAGCCTCTTCATCTTTAGGTTCAATCCTCAGTTGTTTTCTTTTCCCACCCGCCCTCCCTTCTTCTGCTCGAAACCGGAGTCCATAATCGAGTATCCTTCCTACTCGTGTGAAGTCTTTGCTTTCTTTCCTCAATGATTTCAACCGGTGTTTCTCTTCAAGTTGTTAGTCGATTCCACCTTCCAAGTTGTCTTTGTTTTCCCGCCCTCTCACCCTTTTCTTCCCGGAGTCTGACTCTCTCGCGACCATCAATTTCATTCGTGTGGAGCCTCTTCAGTCTTCCATCAATCATTTCAACCGGTGAATTCTCGTCTCGGTGGATATTCTTCATCTCTTTTCTTCTTCGGTGGATTCAATTCTAATTTTGGTAGTGATTATATTCTTTCCCTTGGATCAAGTGTTCTCCTTGCTCGTTCGTCTCTCACCAGTTTATCCTTCCGGAGTGTTCAAGTCATCTCAGAAGATTCATCTGTGTTCCAATTAATTTGAGGTTATCACCTCATTCAAATATTTCAATTGTTCCGGTGCTTCATCTACCTCTTCAACATCTTTTCCAACGGTGTTTTTTCTCTTCAGTGGGCCCTAACCCACAGGTCTTTTTCCAGGATCTTACCTGACTCTTCTAATTTACCGGAGCTATTCTCAAATCCTATTGAAGTTTGACGTAAGAATGTTTTTCATCAGTCAGATGCTTTTCCAAGATCGATTTAAAATCATTTCATTGTTGGCTCAACCTTTTCGGTTTTCTTTCTCCCGGAGTATCTCAATAATTTTGATGGTGTTTCTCGTCATCATTTGAAGATTGAAGAAGAGTTTTTCCTCTAAATTTTTCCCGTTCTTCCGAAGATTCGTGGTTCCAACTTCATGTTATCCTCTCAAATTATTCCATTTCTCAGGTATTCCTTTTCTCAACCATCCGGAGTATTTCAAGAGTTGATTTCTTTTTTGTTTCACCGGAGGCCATCGTTCCAGAAGAATTCTTCGTCCTCACATTTCAGTTACCGTTATCTATTTATCCCGGTGCTTCGTTCAAGTGTTCTTTAATCAGCTCATGATCCCCTTGTTCTTTTGCATCTAAATCCCCTCAATCATATTTGTTCTTCTAATTCTTCCCGGTGATTCATTCTCTTTTATCAGTCTTTTTCGAATTCTTACGGTGGTTCGTTCAAGATTCTTTTTCCTTGAGTATCATTTTAATCCTTTTGTTCTTTTCAATCCTACTGGTGGTTCATGAAGACTCTCTCCAGTTTTGTGCTATCCCTTTCTCAGTTTGCGATATGTCACTTCTCAATCCTTTTCAAGAAGAATAAGTAGTATGCGAAATCCATTGCTTGTCATCAATTTAATTTGATGAAGGATAAGCATACAATAAATCTTATTCTTATTGCGTTCAAGTGAGTAATCCATTCCTTCGGAGTTAGTTCTTGATGAATAAATTCTAGTTCCAAGTTTTTTCATCTTTTCTTTTTCGGAGTTCAAACTTCCTCGGCCATTTCGTCGGAACCTCCATCTAAATCATCGCAAGGCTCATCTTATTCTTTCATCCTTTCATTCTATCTCATCATCCTTTTTGTCAATGGAGTTCTTCATGGTGGTTCTTCATGATTTAATTCATTCCTCAAGTGTTCATCAAGTTTCTTGTCGGCGGAGTTCAAGTATCTTTTCTTCTTGCGTCTCGAAGCGCAAGTAATTCTTCATTTTCTTTTGAAATGGAGTTCTTAATTTCTTCGTTCCTCTCAGCTATCCAATCATTTGAGGTTGTGGCATAATTCCACCTCAAGTTTTGAGATGTTTTTATTAAGTCCACATCAAGCTTATTCTTTTGTTGTTGATTTTCTCAACAATGCCGTTCAACCTTTCCTTCTAAGTTCTTTTCATTCAATTCTTTCAATTCTTCCGGAGGCATTGCGTTGCTTATGTCGTCAAGTGACATCCCATCTTGTGAAGCTCGTGTTCTATTCCTTCCATTTTAGCCGGAGTGCTGCCTAAATCCTTTCAGTCTTATTCGTTTCTTATCTCGTTCTAACCAGAGTGGTTTCTCAGTCTATCTGATTCCGTGAGTTTTGATTATCGTCATTCTCGTCGTTCCTCTCTTCTTCTCGAGTGCTCTCGATTCTTTGCTTCTTCTCTTTAGTTCTTGTTTCACCTCATACTTTTCTCTTCCGTCTCGGTCCTAAGATCTCGGGACGAGATCTCTTGTTAGTGGAGGAGTGTTGTAACGCCCCAGATCCGATGCGCCAGGTGTCTGCCAGTTATTCGCCGTCGTTGCCATGTCATTTGCTTGCGTGTTGCATTTTATCATGTCATCATGTGCATTTCATTTTGCATACGTGTTCGTTTCATGCATCCGAGCAATTTCCCCGTTGTCCGTTTTGCAATCCGGCTCTCATATGCCCTCCCCGTCCAAATTCGCGGATGATTTTCCCCCGAAACCCTAGAAACCTCCCTCCGCGCCGCCGGACATGTCCGCCGACGGCCGGACACGTCCGCCGCCGTCCCTGGGCAAATCGCAAGCCGCCACGTGTCCCTCCGCTGCCAGCCCTTCGCCTCCACTACGCCGGCCCTCTCGGCCCAGATCGGGGCCCGCCCGAGCCCATCGGGGCCCGGACGATCCCGCGCGCCTCCAGCCGCTGCTTGCCGGACCTCGCCGAGCTCCCTCCACCGCCATCTCGGCCCGCCGCCGCGCCTCCTCGCCGGTGTGTCGTGCCCCGCCTCCTCCGGCGCCCCAGGTTCCGCCGCCCGCTGCCGTCTCCTCCTACTCCTCTCCTGTTCGCTCTCTCTCATCTCCCCGTTCTCCCTTCAGGAAGGTGTCGCCGCCACCGGAGCTTCCTCGCCGCCGTCTCGTCGCGCGTTGCCTCCAGATCTGGCCGGAACGGGTCCAGAGCGACCGGTTCCAGTCATCCCCATCGCCCTTCGACCTCCCCGCTGTTGCCGCGCCCTCGCCAGCGCTCGGACTCCGGCGCCGCCGCCGTCTGGCAAGATCGGGAGGAGCCCGATCCCGTCCAGTGGGTCGTATCCCTCTCCAGGCCCAGCGGTGTTCGGCCCGCCTTGCCTCTCCTCCGCCCTGGGCCGAGCCCAATGGGTGAGCTCGCCTAAACTCTGCCCTAGACGCATCTTAGCTATAATCCGCTCATATGTTTTTTCCCGAATTTCTGCCAAGTCCCAGATTTTTGTAATTATCATGCCATGTTCATCATGCCATATCTGTGCATCCGTAGCTCCGTTTCATGCGTATAATATGTCAAATTGTTCGTCGCGACGAGTACATCATTTCATTCCATTGCATCATATTCATTTGAGGTCATCTTGATGCCTGAATCATTGTTGTAAGAGTGCTTCATAATGTTTTCTGCTGTCTGTCATCAGAACGAGCTCAAATGTCATTTTTGCCATGATTGATGTGTGCATCCTATGAGGTTGATGTCTTCATGTGTTTTGAACTATGCCATGTCTTCTTTACAGAGGTGCTTACCATGTATTTTTGTGATCAATGTGGTGACTAGCACAAGCATTCAAACTAGGCATCGTGATGTTGCTGATTTTAGTCCCTGTTCTGCTGTTATTTTGATGCCATGTAAACTTGATGCTACAGAGAGATCCATGCATATTTTGAGATACTTCAGTAAGGGTGTTTTGAACATATGGTTATTGTTTATCCATTCATGTCCTTGGTTGCAATTATGGAGTAGTCTAGCATGTCATTTTCGTGCTCTACCTTTGCTTCAAATGTTTCCTGGCAGTTGTTTACATGTTATTCAATTTGGCCAAGGTTGTTGTAGTTGATCCTTGTATGCTATGGACTTGTTCTTGACTTGGTTTGTTTCACAAACATGTCTTCTTGATGATGCTATGCTTATCTCGTCATGCAATGACTTGTGGTTAGTGAATCGAGCTTGTTAAGTAGTGTACTTGCTGTTGCTGTTTTGCTAGGCTGAATATTTTATTTCGTGATGCTATATAAACATGTTACTACTAATCATTCTATGCATAATCTTGGGATGTTCTATAAATATGTTTTGATATACATGTCATGTTCTATCCATCCATGCCCCTGGTTGCATTTATAGGTTGCTGTAGCGTGTTGTAATCTTGCTCTAAAGTTGCTTGATAATGTTGTTGTCAGCCTGTTAACATTAAGTTCAGTTGTTTCCATGTGTTTTGCTAGTGTTCCATGCACCCTATGAACTTGATATTGCCATGCTTAGCTTCACAAATATGCCTTCTTACTGTTGGTTGCCTTGCCATGCCATCTTTTGCTCTGTAGTGAGTTGCACAAGCTCATCTACATGCCTTCATAATTCTGTTTCTGCCATGTTTGAATCTGTATTATAACTTGCTATGTTTACATGGGTGCCATCATATTTTCTGGACCTTTTTGGCTTATGGCCAGTAAGGGACTTTTCATCTATGCATTTATTAGATTCATGCCATGCCTTTGTTTGCCATGATAAGTTCCTGTAACATGTTGTTTGATAGCTCTGAACCTTGCATCGTGATGTTATTTTCTGCAAAGTCTGGAATTGTTATAACTTCCAATCTCTCCATGTGTGTTTGAGCATGTTCTAGTGATTTCTAGAGATAGCTCAGTGTTAATGTTTTGTAATGCTTTACATGTAAATCATGCCCATGCCTTTTGTTATTATGTTGTGGTGCTGTAGCATATTGTTTTGATGCTTGCAATATGCCTAGTTGCTGTTTTGGACAGATTGTAGCTATAACTTGTATAGTGTGCATGTGTTGAACCGTTGCTCCGTTTTCAGTGTGCCCTATATGAAACTTGCTTGTTTTTGCATGAAGTTACATATTATCATGTTGCATACTTGTTTTGAGGTGTTTGCTTGATGTTTGGGTGCATTTTGCATCGATGCCATGTCTATCTTGTTTTGCTCATATCTTCTAGGTCGTAGCTCCGAACTAAATGAACTTTATATGTAACTTGACTAGAATCTCGTGTAGATCATCTTTGTGCATCTTAACTTGCTTTTTAACAACTTGAACATAAGGTTTATTCAGATCTGGACCAATTTCGAAATATGCATATGAGGACTTACCGGAATTGTTATATGTTGTTCCCGGCCTCATTTAAACTTGCCTTGATGTGTTGCTCTTGTTTGCATCATCCGTTGCCATGAGTAGCTTCATGTAGCCTTGTCATGCATCATGCTTGTTGTGCATCATGTCTTGTTCATGTGTGGTGTGTTTACTATGTCGTGTGCTTCTTTTCAATAGTTCCTGTTTCGTTGCGATCATGAGGATTCGTTCATCTACGCTTGGTTCGTCTTCGTGGCTTCATCTTCTTCATGGACTCGTTCTTCTTCCTTGCAGGATTTCAGGCAAGATGACCGCTACCCTGGATCTCACTACTATCATTGCTATGCTAGTTGCTTCGTTCTATCGCTATGTTGCGTTACCTATCTTTTGCTCATCAAGCCTTCCCTAATTTCCATGAACCTCTAACCTTTGACACCCTTCCTAGCAAACCATTGTTTGGCTATGTTACCGCTTTGCTCAGCCCTCTTATAGCGTTGCTAGTTGCAGGTGAAGTTGAAGATTTCTGCATGGTGGACAGGATTTTGGTTGGGATATCACAATATCTCTTATATTATTAATGCATCTATATACTTGGTAAAGAGTGGAAGACTCGGCCTTTTGCCTGGTGTTTTGTTCCACTCTTGCCGCCCTAGTTTCCGTCATACCGGTGTTATGTTCCCAGATTTTGTGTTCCTTACGCGGTCGGGTGATTTATGGGACCCCATTGACAGTTCGCTTTGAATAAAACTCCTCCAGCAAGGCCCAACCTTGGTTTTACATTTGCCTCACCTAGCCCTTTTTCCCTTGGGAGTCGCGCTCTCGAGGGTCATATTTATTTTATCCCCCCGGGCAAGTGCTCGTCGTGAGTGTTGGTCCAACCTGTCAACCGCCGGTAGCCACCAGGGGCAACTCTGGGCTGGCCTACCGGAAGTTTGGACAATCCGGTGTGCCCTGAGAACGAGATATGTGCAGCTCCTATCGGGATTTGTTGGCACATTCGAGCGGCTTTGCTGGTCTTGTTTTACCATTGTCGAAATGTCTTGTAAACCGGGATTCCGAGTCTGATCGGGTCTTCCTGGGAGAAGGTCTATTCCTTCGTTGATCGCGAGAGCTTGTCATGGGCTAAGTTGGGACACCCCTGCAGGGTATAAACTTACGAAAGCCGTGCCTGCGGTTATAGGTAGATGGGAATTTGTTAATGTCCGGTTGTAGATGACTTGACACCAGATCCGATTTAAAACGCATCAACCGCGTGTGTAGCCGTGATGGTCTCTTCTCGGCGGAGTCCAGGAAGTGAACACGGTTTCTGGGTTATGTTTGACTTAAGTAGGAGTTCAGGATCACTTCTTGGTCATTACTAGTTGACGATCGTTCCTTTGCTTCTCTTCTCGCTCTTATTTGCGTATGTTAGCCACCATATATGCTTAGTCGCTGCTGCAGCCTCACCACTTTACCCCTTCCTTTCCATTAAGCTTTGCTAGTCTTGATACCCATGGTAATGGGATTGCTGAGTCGTCGTGGCTCACAGATTACTACAACAACAGTTGCAGGTACAGGTTATGCGATGATCATGACGCGAGAGCGATGCTTGCTTGCGTTGAGTTCTTCTTCTCCTTCTGCTTCGATCAGGGGATAGGTTCTAGGTCGGCAGCCTGGGCTAGCAGGGTGGATGTCGTTTGACTTTCTGTTTGTGTTTCATCCGTAGTCGGATGATGCTCTGATGTATTGTGATGTTGTATTCGTGTGGCATTGTATGCCTTATGTATGTATCCCCATCTATTATGTAATGTTGATGTAATGATATCCACCTTGCAAAAGCGTTTTAATATGCGGGTCTATCCTTGGTGGGACCTTCGAGTTCCTTTTGGATAGGGTCGCATATTGGGCATGACACACCGGATGTCCGGCCTCAGCATACTAAGACCAGAAGACCTTCTCCATCGAGCTCCCCTCCTCGGCCCTGTAGAACGCGGCAGCATCGGACACGCTGCGGGGCAGATCTGCGAACGCTCCTGGAGACCTCCGAATTCGGGTAAGTAATAGGTAATTCACACTCACATGCTTGCTTTGCATGAAAAATGCCTTACCCGCCGCTATTTTCTTCAACGCCTCGATTTCCTGGAGGGCCTTGTAGGCTTCGGCCTTAGCGGCTTTGGCACTCTCAAGAGCCGATGCAAGCTCGGACTCTCGAGTCTTCGAGTCGCGCTCCAAACTCTCATGTTTTTCCACGAGAGCCTGGAGCTCTTGCTATACCTCCGCCACCCGCGCCTCCTACTTCTCTCGCTCGGTGCGCCCCGCGGCCGCACTACATTCGGCCACGGACACCGCCTCCTTCGGGGTCGCCACCTCGTTCGTGGCCCCTGCAATACCCACGTTATCCTTGTCATTCTTCTTGCAACCAAATCCTTTTCTGTAAGATACAATTTTAATAAGGTGTTACTCACCTTCCTTGTCCTTGAGCTGCTTCTTGGCACGGCCAAGCTTGTTCTCGGACCGCTCGAGGCTTTGCTTCAAAGTATTGACCTCTGCAGTCAGTGTGGCAGAGGTCAGCAGCACAGCCTGCAATCCCATATTGACATATTTTTTATGACTCCTGCGTATATCTTTTTAGATCCTCAATCCGGCTTTTCTTTCCGAACACCGAACCGAGCATCAGGGGCTACTGTCTATGCGGTACTATTTTACATATATCAACATTCTTACCTCAAAGCCTGTTAGAAGGCTGCTGCAGGCTTCGGTCAGCCCGCTATTGGCGAGCTGAACCTTCTGAATCACCGCACTCATGACGGTGCGGTGTTCCTCTTTGATGGAAGCTCCATTGAGCGCCTCCAGCAAGCTATCCGGCACCTCCGGTTGGACAGAGGCCGCCGGCGTCACGGTCTTGCCCTTCTTACGAAGGGGCCGCCCGCCGGACTCCGGAGCCACTACAGGTTCCGGTGCGGAGTCCGGTGCAAAGTCCGGGAGGTTGCCCTGCGGCACCTCCGAGGCCTCCTCCTCCTGGCGGGTCCCTTCCCGGGATCCCACCTACGCATCGTCCGCATCACGGGGGGTGGAGGCGGTCGGAAGGGAATCCATATCCAACGCACCCAAGGACCCGCTCGACGAAGCGGGAAGATCATCCTTGGGCGGACTGCAGGGTTGTATGTGTCATGTGGCGAAAAGAAAAATCATGAAGTTATTCGGGAGTCCGTATACTTACGATCTTGCCAGGGGCTTGGTCCTTGAAGGCCAATCCTCATCGTCGTCGCCGGCGTTGGCAGAGCAGTCCGGGGGAAGAGTCCTTCCCTTCTTGGACCCTTCGGCCTCCCTCGTTGGGGAGGCCTTCCTTTTCTTCCCTCCCCCCGCTGGGGGAGAGGCCTCTTTCTTCTCCTCCTCGCCTTCGTGGGAGGAGTCCGCCTCGGAGTCATCGTCCGATGACACCTGAAAACGGGAACTCTTTCGAGTGCCCATGGCCTTCTTCTTAGCCTTCTTCTCCGGCACCACGTGGGGTGCCAGAACCAGCAGCCCCGTTAAGCGGGCGTCCGCTGGGTCTTCTGCCAAAGGGGCCGGACAGATAGTCCGCTCGGCCTTCCTCAGCCAGTCCTGTCAAAGGAGAGGGAGTTTAGATCCCGCATAGAGTCAAACTATGGAAAACAAGTGTCCCGTAAAGGGTAAAATCTCTTACCTCGCTAGCCGGACGCTGCGAGCTGAATCCGCGATCTTCGGTAGCGGATGCGGGAGCCTCGGCGCCCTTAAACAGCACCCTCCAGGCCTCTTCGTACGTAGTGTCGAAGAGCCCGCTCAAAGTCTGGTGTTGCGCCGAATCGAACTCCCACATATTGAAGTCCCGTTGTTGGCACGGGAGAATCCGGCGGATGAGCATGACCTGGACAATGTTGACAAGCTTGAGCTTCTTGTTCACTAGCTTTTGGATGCAGGCTTGAATTCCGGTCAGCTCCTCCGAATCACCCCATGTCCGGCCACTCTCTTTCCAGGAGGTGAGCCGTATGGGGATGCCAGATCTGAATTCGGGGGCCGCTGCCCATTCAGGGTCACGCGGCTTGGTGATGTAGAACCACCCCGATTGCCACCCCTTAATGGTTTCTACGAAGGTGCCCTCGAGCCAAGTAATGTTGGGCATCTTGCCCACCATGGCACCTCCGCACTCCGCTTGGCTGCCCTTCACAAACTTCAGCTTGACACTGAAGGTCTTGAGCCACAAGCTGAAGTGGGGCTGGATGCAGAGGAAAGCCTCACACACGACGATAAACGCCGAGATGTTGAGGATGAAATTCGGGGCCAGATCATGGAAATCCAGGCCATAGTAGAACATGAGCCCCCGGACAGAGGGATGGAGTGGGAAGCCCAGTCCGCGGAGGAAATGGGAAAGGAATACTACCCTCTCCTGGGGCCTTGGGGTGGGGATGAGCTCCCCCTCGTTGGGGAGCCGGTGCGCGATGTCGTTGGACAGATATCCGGCACTGTGCAGCTTCTTGATGTGACCCTCCGTAACGGAGGAGGCCATCCACTTGCCTCCCGCTCCGGACATAGTTGGAGAAGGTTGAGGTGAGATGTGCGGACTTGGGCGCTGGAGCTCGAGTTCACGGAGATGGATAAGCAAAGGAGGAAGAAGGCGTAGGTAAAAGGGTGGATCTTTATCCCCTTATATGGGCGGACGAAACCATGCGTCCCCACCGGCCTGATAAAACTCGCTTATCTCCCAAGCGCCGCTATCAATGGCGCGGTTGGGTTACCCACGTCCGTATTGATGGGAATCCCGGAATAAGGGGAACACGATCTCTGCTTCGACAAGACGTGCCAAGGAAACCGCTTCACTAAACGCGCTGAGGTGGTACAATAAAAACAATTCGAGTAAAGGCTTGGTAGTGCCTCAAAATACGTCAGCAGATTGAACTTGTGTAAATATTATTCTCTCTACGGTGGTATGTGGAATTTATTTTGCAGAGCTGGACACTATCCTGGTGTTCACAATCTTCTATAAATTAGTCGGAGGAGGAACCCGCCTTGCAATGCCGAAGACAATATGCGCGCCGGACTCGTCGTCATTGAAGCCTGGTTCAGGGGCTACTGAGGGAGTCCTGGACTAGGGGGTGTCCGGATAGCCGAACTATCATCATCGGCCGGACTCCAAGACTATGAAGATACAAGATTGAAGACTTCGTCCCGTGTCCAGATGGGACTTTCCTTGGTGTGGAAGGCAAGCTTGGCAATACGGATATGTAGATCTCCTACCATTGTAACCGACTGTGTGTAACCCTAGCCCTCTCCGGTGTCTATATAAACCAGATGGCTTTAGTCCATAGGACGAACAACAATCATACCATAGGCTAGCTTCTAGGGTTTAGCCTCCTTGATCTCGTGGTAGATCTACTCTTGTAATACCCACATCATCAATATCAATAAAGCAGGACGTAGGGTTTTACCTCCATCAAGAGGACCCAAACCTGGGTAAAACATTGTGTCCCTTGTCTCCTATTACCATCCGCCTAGACGCACAGTTCGGGACCCCCTACCCGAGATCCGCCAGTTTTGACACTGACACCAGCCAAGTACGTATGGGCGAGTAGGCGTTCGAGACCCTGCCCGTATGTACGTATGTGGCCGTATTTTCTTTCTTGCACCCTCGCCGTTGTACGTTCGTGTACATGCTATGTGCGCGCCTCTACTACTACACGTCCGCGCCTCTACATCGACCAGTATGTACGTACACGTTCGCGACCAGAATGACAATGCTACGTACGCTTCGACCAAGTAGGTCCCGATTGTCAGGCACTTCCTTGCCTGCGAAGATGTAGCTGGTGGGTCCCAGCTGTCAGGGGGGCGAATCATTTTTTTTGCCCGGATGCACTTCCTTGCATGCGAAGATGTAGCTGGTGGGTCCCAGCAGTCAGGGGGGCAAATCGTTTTTTTTGCCCGGACGCACTTCCATGCGTGCGAAGATGTAGCTGGTGGGTCCTAGCAGACAGGGGGAAACTTTTTTCGCGAAATATGGTGGCCCATCCAGTGGGTCCCCGCTGTCAGGTGGAGGAATCATTATTTTCCACGTAATAAGGCGGCACTTCCTTGCTGCGACCGTGGACCCAGCTGTCAGCCTCTCCACGTGCAGTCCACGTCCGATGGAAGTCGTTCCTTGACCACGTTGACCACGTCGCGCCAAGAGCACCACGGCGGTGGACGACGGTGAGGCCTAGGAAGGGGACGACTCGGAGCCGTGGAAGACGCAGCAGTGGATGCCCACGCGAAGAGGAGTACGAGGGTTCACTGGTTTGGCTGCGGTATGAGGTTGCTATCGCCATAGAATAACAGTGAGTGTGGGTGAGTAGAGGGATGGCCTGGCCAGCGGTGGGAGTAGTAGGGGGCGGTGAGGCCTCCATGGCATCACAGCCGGCTATGGGAGGCAGGAGCACGCGGCACGACCGGTGCTGGTTTGGGCGGCTGGAGCAAGAAGACCAGAGGTTGAAGAAGCACTACAACCGTTGGATGAACATTGTACGATAACAGGAGCTAGAATCGTTCATATTGACTAAGCTGAAAAATCCCTCCGTCCCCGTCAACTTGGTAGGCCCACAAGTCATCCTGCCAGTATGTTGGGTTCCAGCTGGCAGGGGAGTATTCATTTTTTGTGCGTAATAAGGAGGCACTTCCTTGTGTGTGAAGATAGCTGGTGGGTCCGACAAGTCAGCGGGGGCCACGTTTTTTTCGCGAAATACAGAGGCCCTTCCGGTGGGTCCCAGATGTCAGGTGGAGGAATCATTATTTTGCGTGTAATAAGGAGGCATTTCCTTGTGTGCGGTCATGGACCCAGCTGTCAGCCTCTCCACGCAAAGTCTACTTCTGATGGTGTCGTTCGTTGACCACGTTGACCACGCCGCACCGAGTGCATCCAAGGTGGTGGACGACGGCGAGTCCTCGGACAGCAACGAGCCGGAGATGGGAAGATGCGGGAGTAGAGTCGCAGATGGAGAGGTGTACGAGGGTTAACTAGTTCTAGTGCGGTGTGGTTCGGTAGTCGGTGGAGAAGAACAGGAGGTGTGGAGGGGTGGAGGGATGGCCTGGCCAATGGTGGAGTAGCACTTCATAGCGAAGCGTGCTAAGCAGAGCTGGTAGCAGCAGGAGGCGGGAGGTGGTCCCGGTGGCGCTGGAGGAAGAAGACGAGAGATTGAAGATGGATGCCGGTCGTTGCATGTAAATCCAACGGCTAACATGTCAGAATCATTTGTTGACTAAATTGACAACGACTTGCGTTGGCTTCGACCTATTGGCCCACATTTCAGCCTCCAAAAATGTGGCACGTAATCAACCCATCTTTTCAGAATTTACAGTCTTTTTTTTGAAAGGTAGAATTTACAGTCAATTTGATCATTTTTTTAATTACAGCCATTCGTTGGGCTGGGTGAACAATTAATGTAGCGTCCATGCGGCCCATTTATTTTATTTCCTAAAAAATTACAGGCCATTTGCACTTTATCTAGACACGATTTTGTTGGGCTGATTCTAATTATAATGTTGGGTTGGGCCAGCAATGTTATCAAAAAAAAGGGCTGAGCATTTTGTTATAAATATATTTGAATAATAAGTGATATTATTACATTCGTCCTTAAATCTTACCAAGCTTTTGTACACAATCACTAGGATTTTCGTGCCAAAACAATCCATGATTTTATTTGTTAAGAAATTATTTTTATAAGTTAATAAGATGTGGGATATTGTTTTCTTACATATGTAAGTATCTGTTAAATATATGATGACAATAAAATTAATATATAATAACATATAAAATAATTTAAATATATATAATATAGTTAGAAGGGAAACATAAGTTGTACCTGGCGTTCCTATTCTTATATAGAAAAATAGAACAGACCTCTACGTTTTCTTCAAAAAATACATAAATTGGGCTGCTAAAAATAAAACCTCGGATGGGAGGTCCATAGGCCGGTCGATACATGACGGCCCTAAGAAAATACAAACAGGCCCTCCCATCCGAGGTCGTGGGCTGCGCATGTTAAAAATGACAGCCTGGATGGGGCAGCCCAAAACCATGTCCAACACTTGCCAAAACTTCGTCCCTCGTTTTCTCTGTGTTTCGCACACTCGACATTGTGTGGGCATTTTGACTGTGCATCATATGAAGATGTGCTATGCATGAATGTTGATCAGCATGATGTTAACTGGCTGGTAGTTCCATTTTCGACCATGAATAAAACTTCCAACATGATGTTAACCCTGTTTGAAAAGGCCATGTTAATATAAATGCTCTACCTCTGAAAGTTGCAGTTTCTTATCTAAAACTGAAATTGCAGTTTCTTATCTAAAACTGAAACTTGCAGTTTCTTCTTGTCTGCACTTTTATACTCCTATGAAACTACATTTTTTTAAGTGCTAAAATTAGATCTCTAGAATTCATAAAATTCTTCATATGCTCAATACTGCAAATCTGAAATTCAAAAGACATTCATATCTAAAAGTACTCTCAAAATACACAACACAAAGCACAATTCACAACCTGCAAAATACTGACAACCCTAAGCTCCTCTTGACAATTCACAACCTGCCCGACTATTAGGCTGGGGGTGGGGGGCAGCCCCCTCCTATTCCTTGGCGGCAGACAGCCGCCCCGTGAGACGATGTGAACGGCGAGGGAGATGATGGCGGGGAAGCGTCGTCGGGCCAACTGCTTTTCTCCTCTTGCAGTTGGGTTCGGTCGACGAAGAATCCACCGGCTTGCTCTGGCAGACATCCTCACAAACGGCACCCTGTAGATGCTCGATCCTTCAATCTCTGGTGGATGCTCCATCTGGGATCGATACTCCCACCACCGCTCCCTCACGATCGGATTCGGTGAATCTGTTTTCTCCATGGCCCAGAGGAGCAGCTCTATGTACTCCGGTGCGACTCCCTCCGGGAGTATCGCCGCCTTTTCGCTCTATTGCAGATATTTGGCCATGGATGTCGCCGTCGCCGCTAGTTGGTCCTTGTTGTCAAACCAAGACTGCATCTCCAGCATCCTAATAGCTTCACAGGGTCGCCGTCTACGATCCTCACGTATCGGTTGTACTCCTCCATCGATCTACTTCCCCATAGCACCTTCACTCGCCGGCGGTGGTTTTTGAATGGAAGAGGAGAGGAGCAGCGCTGGTTTTGGATTAGAACGGGACAGGAGCGATGTTGGTTTTGGACTGGAACAGTAGAGGAGGGACGGTGGTTTTGAAATGGAAGAGGAGAGGAGCGGCGCTGGATTTAGATTGGAACAGGAGAGGAGCGGCAGTGTTTTAAGAGGAGAAGAGCAGAAGAGCGGCGCTGGTCTTGGAAGTATTTTTTTGTTGTTTTGCATATTTTGGGTCAAAGTTTGACCACGTACTGTATGTGACAAGCAAAATGTGAATGCATGTCACCAAAAATTGTATCGTTTGGTTCATATCTGAATGTACTTTCAAATTGTATTACTTTTGCAACGTATAACATATATTTTATGTGCGAAAATCATGGTCAATTATGACCCAGAATAAAAGGGAGACTAGTTAATGTGGGGTCGCTTTCTTAATTGAAGGGTAAATTGATTTTGATTTTGATCCAGTCACAGCGCGCTGGCCCTCTCGCCCAATCCTAAATCGCTGCCGCACACTCCTCTCCCTCTTCTCCATTGCAAAACCACCTCCTCTCCTCTCCATCATCTCCATTCCAAAACCACCGTCTCGCCTCTCCCTCTTCTGATCATCTCCATTGCAAAACCACCTCCTCTCCTCTCGATCATCTCCATTCCAAAACCACCTCCTCTCCTCTCCATCATCTCCATTCCAAAACTACCATCTCGCCTCTCCCTCTTCTGATCTTCTCTCCATTGAAAAACCACCTCCTCTCCTCTCCATCATCTCCATTCCAAAACCACCTCCTCTCCTCTCCCTCTTCTCTATTGCAAGACCACCGTCTCTCCTCCCATCTTCCAAAGCCAGCACCGGACCACTCAGAACGACATCTATGGAGAGGATGCAGTAGCGAATCAGGCAGATCACCGATGGCGACCAGCCAAAGTTAGCCAGGTTGAAGGAGATCCTTAGTTGGTTTGACAATGAGTGGGAGATTTCAAGGACGGTGCGGGCCATGTGGCAATGTATGCGAAAGAGCGAGATGGCAGGGATGAGGGCGGCGATGTACATGTACTCCTCGGCGGCAGTCACGCTGCAGTCCTCCGAGTTCATCGAGTATCTCATATGGGCGATGGAGCAGACAGATTCGCCCGAGGCGACAGTCAGGTTGAGGTGGTGGGTGTACAGGTCGAAGGTTGAGCACCCAGAAGATAACAAATCGATCGAGTATGGTGTGTCGTTCGTGAGGGTGCAGAGCCAGCCGGAGCAACAGGAGTATTCGTTCTCCCACCGCAAGATAAGGCCGGATGGCGCGACGTCGCTTCCCCGCCGTTCTCCACGGTTCCCTCGACGCTCGCCTCGTTTCAATGGCGGCGGTAGGGTTTAAAGTAAGCTTCGCACTAACCTAATCTTCCACCTGCTCATGCTTACAATCAGTGTGACAGCTAATGAAAATCATGCTTACAATCAGTCTCCGAGTACTACGCCAATCACCCTAAAATAGCTCTAGACCTTTGGGTCAAAGTTGTGACACAATGTACAAATAAAGAAAAATATATTGGTGCTTCTTTCAGAAAAGAGTACTCCTTAGAAAACTGCCAATATAAGCTACTAGTATTTGGTTAGAGGATTTGCTGCCGAGAAAGATCCGTCCACAGAGAGCGCCACGCATCCCACTGGTGGTGGTGGATGCCAATGTGTGCATGCAGCATGGTTGGTGTCGGTAGTTTCTACTTGGCACACCTCGAACTCTGCATATATGCTGGTTCCATACGTACATTTGTGCAGTTCCACCAAAATGCAGCTGAATAACCCTGTTTGCACAGATAATGAAAAAGCGTGATTACATTATAGTGGCACTAGTTGATGAAACACACAAAATAAATAGAAGAAAATATTGCAATAGTATCATAGTATGCCATGCTGCGAGGGCGAGATGGGCCCTGCGACGCCTCATACGGTACGCCTCATACTGGACATCGTCCCAAGTCTCCCAGATACACCTTCTGCCAGTGATGAACATCATTGTACAGCAGTAGTACAAGGAGGCGCCTTGAGACATTCAAATCTCTATTTTTGTACATATCAACTAAAATTAAGCACCCCAGTTTGCAGAAACGCTTAAACATTAACAATGGGACTAGTTGATGAAACATACTTTAACAAAGAGAAGCACTTTCTTTATCTACATTGGAAATGAAATGATATAGATGACACTCGCTCTATTCTAACTGTATTATTACTTCATTTTATCAGTGACACTAGGGTCGAGCAGGTGGCAAACGAGGTGTACCGTGCGTCGCAAGGATGGAGGCCGGGGGTGCTTAGACTGGGATGCTGAAGCTGGCTCTTTCAGTCACCAACATGGATGATTCAATTCATGGGACCTTTTGGTGCAGTTCACCTAAAATGAAGCAATGTCCCATGAGCTAGCAGCTTCTTCTTCAAAAAAATTTAAGAAAAGAGCTCCAGCCCCGGTTCCATTTCCATCAAAAAACGAAACCCACAGAGCTTCTCTTCATTAGTTGCAATAAAATTGAGCAACATCAAGGTTGGTTGTGAAGCTCCTGGAATGCGCAACTATAATTTGGATATAATTTGTGCAGTTCAACTAAGATCGAGCGTGAAATGTATATCTCTGTTTGCACAAAAAAGGTGGAAAGGAGGGTGACTAACAAGTGATGAAACATGCATCAAATGAAAAGAAGCATGTTCCTTATCTGAATGGCAATCCTACAAGGACAGTAGCAATTTCTAAAGAAGTGGAATTGCTAGATATTAGTGTGGCCATTAGGATTAACTATGGAAACCGTTAAATATAACATTACTTTTGGCACGGGAGAGTAGGCGGACCAGGACAGTTGCATTTCTAACGAAAAGAACCAACTTATCTTAATGGGAAATATTAGCAGGACATGTAAAGAAGTCCCATTGATTCATATTACTGGAGGCATTACATTGAAAACAACATTGGTTTAACGTGTCCTTACTTTTAATAGTGCGACTGCTACATTTTACAAGTGGCATTACATAAGAGTGGCTCGGGGCGACAAACATCAGAACAGGATATCTGGGTTGGTCCCATTTTTGTTTGGTATAGCCACCTTATACTGTGTGAGGCTAGCAAATCTAGTGCTGGACTTACTCTATTGACTTGTCCCCCAATCCCCACTTTCTTTCCTTTTTCAACCAATAGATCGGGATTATATTGAGTTTGTACTGCGTTTCCCTTTATTTCCCTATTAGACCTAGAGACCAGTTGGATAGCCAGTCTCTGCTACTTTTTGCCCCCATTATTTCCTCTTTCGACCAAGTCCTAGATTCAGGTAACAAATCATCCCCCTCCCCCACCCCCTTTCTTCCTTGTTTGAACCAAGTAGTACTAGATTCGAGTGCATGAACTAGTTTTACCTCTTAAACGTAAAAAATTAGGTGGTTTTCGAACAGCCGATCGATCCTATCTACGAGGGGGCCCGAGAAATAGTAAAAGTTATAAATGCAGCGACGTCAGGAGCTCGGGAAGTAGAGCAAGGCCGGTTTCAAAGGAAGTTATACCTGATGGTCACCGGGATGTCGCTAGGTGGGTGGCGGGAGGCCGGATCTGCCCACACTATGGCAGCGAGGAAGAAGGGGTCGGAGGCCCTCCCTCGCCAGCGGTGCTTGGGAGAGAACGGCAAGGCAGGCTGATCGGGACGCGCCCAGCAGTGGGTAAGAGCCGTCGCCGAGGACGACCACGTGAACGTTGCACCTTCTCACCTTCCCCGGCGGAGAGGATCCGGCTGGATCTGTGACCAGCGGTGAGCAGAGAAAGAGAGAGAGTGTGGCCACCGCTGTCGTGTTTAGATCTAGAGAGGCCGAGACAGTGTGAAGAGAGCAACACTAGCAAGCAAGCAAGGGGGCTCCTGCCTATATAGTGGAGTAGTACTTAGTTTTTTTTGTCTACCGGAGCCGGCTTGACCTCGTCAATGACTGTCGAAAAGTCTTCATGCACGTGGCCCGGAGGCGCAGTTGTTGTCATTTTTATCTGAAGCACCAGATTATAACATATAACACGAAAAAATGCCACATGACAAGAAATCATAACCTCACTGCCCAAAGGAGACAACATGAATCCCGACGGACAAACTAGACGAGGAACAAAGCTCAAATTAAAGATAAACTCGTAGAAAAGGGGTCCGTCGATAGATGTCCTAATTAACATAGCCGGCTTGACCTAGATGGCAGCCGAGTAGTCACTGTTTGTGCATGTGCCCCCAATGACTAGCCCAACTCAGTTGTCGCTGTTTAACCCTCCCAGTGATCCGAAGCACATGACACATAATTTTGCGAGATGACAAGAAACCTTTTTTGAGATTTCTCACCACAACTACAGCCATGTACAACACAGCCTGCATGATATGTAGACGATAGCCAATCCAGGCGTGTCTGCTGGAGTCTGGACACATGCATGGACGAACTGATCTTCCATGTCTTGCAGGGATCGTCCAGGTACCAACGTAGTACAACACTTCTCTAGTACTATCGCTCGTCTCCCTCTTCTATTAAGTCACCCGACTTGCGGGGCCGGGGAGTGTGCCTGTGGTGGGTTCTCAATTGCCTTCCAACATGTGTGTGCGAACGCAATATGACGCGTGTTCCATTCGGAGAGCAGCGTGCCAGACCGACCGACCGTCTAGGGTGCGACGCAAACGTGACGGCCGTGCTGTATACTCCGTACATGTGTACCGCCGTTTTCTAGACGCTTTGCTCCATGGCGCGGGCACAATCCATGGATACAAAATTAGTATTTGTATACTATTTAAAAGTCGAGGGCGGGGCTTTTCCTGCCCGGTAGGCGGCGGGACAGTTCTGCCTAGTCGGTTCGGCAGAGACGCGAGAAGACGGGGGAGTAGGCTGCTGCAAATGTAGGGTTGTGTGATTTGACAGGGTGTTACTGCTGGACAGCTGGGGCCCCGTGATTTGACTTGCCATTATCATTTTAACTGCGGCGCTACGACCAGCGTGAGTCTCCCGATTCCTGACCACCTCCATACAGGTGCCTCTCCCAATGCTCCACCATGTAGTAGAGGCTGGCTCTTGCATGAGAGCCCACTTCTCCACTTTTTCCTTGCCTCTATTTCCTCCACCTATGCAAAAATGCCATGTAAAGTGCACTATTGTACTTACTTGCTCCTACAGGTGCTTAAGCTTACCACATAGGCATAAAGTCTGATGTGGCAAGTTAATCAAGAAGAGAGAGACTAGTTTGGTGACCCAAGGAAGAAACGGTGCTAAGCGCGTGTACCTAGGTGAAAAGAAAAATTTGAGTCTATAGCTAATTAAATTAAGCAAACTTAGCAACACCATTTCATTGGAAGAGGTCACTCCTTGGCAAATGCAATAAATGCTAGTACTCCCTATGTCCCATTATATAAGAACTTTTTTGACACTACACTAGCTAGTGTCAAAAACGTTCTTATATTATGGGACGGAGGGAGTACGAAGAAAGAGATAGAGAGGAGTAAAAAAATACACTTATAGCCAACCTTATAGCCAACCTTGTTGTAGTATGAGTGACTAAGTGATGACTATGCATGACATGCCAACATCCAATAGCCTAATGCACCGTGTTAAATCTCCAAGGGCGCGACCACGCGAGCGACGTGATGGTCGTGGTAGGCGCGACCATGATATGGGCTGCTGGCAGCCCTTGGATCTGAGATCAAACGGTCGCATGCTAAGTTGCTGAAAATTTGCAGAATAACCCTCAAGGATAGGATATTCACCCATAGGTCTAGAATCACGCCATGCAATTGTTTGATCCCCGATCCAAGGGCTCTCAGAAGCCCGTATCATGGGAGAATGGAAAGCCACTACCCTGCCATTCGCACGCTAGCAGTTCGCTCCTACTCGTCCCCGCACGTCCTTTAATACTACGACGGTTCGCTCCTAGTCGTCTCGTCCATTCACATTAGTACATTACGGCAGTTCCACTAATCCTAACCCTCCTCCCAAAGCCATGGCGTCCCAAATCTCCCCGATCAGCGGTGAGTACAAGGTCAGAACCATCACCGGCAATGAGTTCGACGTCATCTACACCCGTTCTTCCGCAATGGTGAAAGGATGCCTTTCTCGCTTCAGACGCATGTTCGAAGACTCAGATGATGAGTGGGTCGCTGGGCTAGATAATGAGTACACCATAGTCGTGGGACGAGAGAAGGATCTAAAGGACGAAGAGAGGAAGAAGCCCACCATGATCCAGGTTTGCATGCATGACTTATGCTTGGTCTACCACATGTGCCATGCCGACGTTGAGTGCCAGGATTTTAAGGACTTCCTCAAGAGCAACCTATTCAAATTCGTTATTGTAGACTTTGGTAACGACAAAGAAGTCCTGCAGCGGATAGGCCTTGTTGTAGGCAACACCTTCGACCTCCAAAAGAATCGGCTGGTGTCCTCTCGTCAGCCTTCAATGCTGACCCTGGCAGGAGCCATGGTTCATCCTTCGTACGGTAAACTGGAGAAACCTCGATACACGATTCATCGTCATGCATGGCAGCATAATGTACTAGATATAGACCACATCCAGTACGCTGCAATGGATGGCTACCTTTGTTTCAATATCTACATTGGTTGGATGAAGAGCAACAGCCAAGTTGGCGGTTCAAGCAAAGAAGTATCGGCCAAGAGGAAGAGGGACAAGGACGAAGTCGAGGACGTGGACGAGGACTCCAAGTAAGGTGGCAGTGTCGTTGCTCATGGTGGTTCTAATGCAGTGTTTACCGGAATAGTTGCAAAGTTTAATTTCAGGTGTGCTTAATTTAATTTGAGGGGTGTGTTGTGCTGAGCCCCTAGCAAAACTATGTTATGTTTCTTCTTGTTACTTTAACTCTTCAGTAAGTACATACTAGTATTTCTTACATTTCATCTTTTAGTTGGTATAGTACTACCACTCGTTTCTTCACATTATATACGTACAATATATATGGCCAACATCATATAGCTAGCAATTTAGTTGTCAAAGAATTTCATGGTGCTTAGTTTTGTCAAAGAATTCTAGGGTGCTTAGTTTTATTTGAGGGGTGGGTTGTGTTGGACACCATTATTGTGACTAGCCTTTTTAATAGTACTATATGCATAATTTGGCGACGAGCGCTCTCTATATGTACCACCTTTTTTTATTTCAAGTTTTGCTCCATGGCGCAATCCATAGATACTACTGATGTACAAAAGTATACATTTTTTAAAAGGCTAGAGGGCGGGGCAGTCTAGCTTGGTCGGTTTCACGAGAGGCGAGGGCCTTTGTGATTTGACGGCTCATTACTGCTGGAAGGCGGGGCCTTGTGATTTAACTGCTTGTATAAATGCGCCGACGACCTGATCGAGGAGGAGCAAAGAACCGTGCGGTATACTCAAGTTTTCCACTGGAGTAGTACTGCGATGGAGGAGCACGAAACACGGCAGCCCAGTGCCATATGGCAATAAAAATGATCTAATTTGCTAGTCATCTCATTGTTAGCATTGTTCTATTCATTCTCTCAAAAAACAAAAACCATTGTCCTATTCATGGCTCGCAGAGAACGTGACACGTGCGGCGAAACACCCGAAGCAAAATATGAAACACAGCAGCAAAATAAGAAGGAAGATTATCACCCCAAATGATCTAATTCGCCGCGGAGTCGTAACTGCTTCTTCATCGCCTCCACGACCTCCATCTCCCTGCGCGTCTCCTCCGCCATCTTCTTCATTATGTCCATGACGCGGGATTTCTCGACGCGAGCCTTCATCATCTGCTCCACACCGCATTACGTACCTTGACAGCTGTCGATTGCTCGATGCAGAGCTTCGCCGACTCCTCCTTCTGTTCCATGACGCAAGCATGCAACATCTTCATCGAGGAACTACTATTCTCATGCAGCTTCTTCCAGCCAGCGTTCTTCTCCTTCAACAGATTGATCTCGTGGCAGAGCTTTGCCTTGTCCTCCTGAAGTCGCAGGATATCGCTGGTCGCCTTCTTCTCCGAGGCAATGCTCTTCTTCAGCAGCATCACCAAGCCGGCGGTCAACTCCCCCTGCTGATTGACCTTAGCAGGCATGTTGTCGAGGCTCTCCTTCAGCAACTCCGTCAAGCCTTGGATGAACTCCTTCTGCTTATTGAGGTGCTTATTGAGCTGATCGGGCATGCCGTCAAGGGATAACGACTCCAGCTCCGCCGGCTCAGCATGTTCGCCTCCGCGGGTAGGGCGCTCCTGGGAGCCATCGCCTGCCCGTGAGATATCTTTTGAGGTCTCTGCATGGCGGCGAGCCCTCTCTTTTTTTCCGCAGCCTTGGTTGCCGCTCCCTTGTTACCAGTAGTTCTCGACCTAGAGCTCTGCTCATCGGCCATGGCAACGACGGACGAAGAAGAAGCACTTATGAGGAGGAAAGGTAAAGTAATTTTCGGTTACGTAGTTCCCCCTTTTATAACCTATGTACTAGCACTAGTAGTACTAATACCTGCATAGTGGGAACACATTCAGGTTTGGTACGTACTAGTAGGTGTGAGCAGGCTTTCGAATGTGATGGTAACCAGGTAAAGATTAATTGATGGTTTTGGTTTCGAGGCCCGAAATGGCTCCCGATGAGTTTAGCGAAACATAAATTTCAAGTACTACACTGCTCAAATGCGTAAATATTATGTTACTATCAAAAATTGGCACAAAATACGAAGGATACCAATGGAAGTACTACTAGCAACCCATGATTTAACTACTCGCATGCGCAGTGGAGTAATAATGTCTTTCTTCTGCCCTCACGTCCACTCAATTTGCATGCACTGTATTAATTGACCATCAATGAAGTGAACAACTTTACACGCGTCAAATTATCACATCGGGTGGATCTTGGTACAAAATTGCGTCCGACCGTGTACCCGCGTGTGCGTGCGAGGGAATGAGTGTGTGTGTGGCGTGCGTGCACATCTTCGCTTCGTGCATGTACCGCCAGTATGGCTCAGGGAGGACGAGTACATTCTTCTGGAACCAGCTGTAAGTCACTGTGATCAATCCATGCAAGGAGGTCGCGACAACGCCTCCACATGTGCCACGTGGCTTCATGAACTGTAAGAGAGACACTGTGTAGCGTGCCATTGGTATTATAATTTACGTGTTTTGCACATACTAGAAGTACTAGTAAGGTACACGTGCAGTGCACGCATCAGATTTTGCAACCAAATTATGAATAAATACCACACTATAGCATGTAAGCTATGAGTCATATATGCATGATGTAGCCCTTCGTTTAATTCTTATAGTTCATCTCATTCAAAATCAATTAGTTTTTATAAAAAAAGCAAAGAAGGCGGGAATAGGAAAAACATGGGATTATAGTGGAATATCGTCTTGAATCCTACAGGATTGTACGAGTGTTTGATTGTGCATAGAAAAAACATAGAATTCTTTCAAAGAGGTTTGAGTGGATGGGATGTTTCCTATGAAATCTAGTGCAAGTGAATCATATGGAAAAATTCCTATGGTTTACAATCCTACGAATCAAACAACCAAGATAGGAAAAATTCCTAATGATTAGAATCCTCCCAAATTCCTTTGAGAATCCTTTGAATCAAACAAGCCCTTAATCTATTTTATGATTCATGGAATTGTGCGTTGTAAAGCATAAAGTAAAAAACAAATAATGGCAATTCAACTAGAAAAAAAGTTTGGGAAGTTATGATACGGAAGATTCTAAAACAAAAGAGAACCTCTGTTGTTTTGAGGTTTGTGCATTATGCTTAAGTTCAACCATGGAGTCTGCTAGATTGTACATGTGGCAAAATCCGGTGGGGGCTAGAAGATGGTGCGAGGGGCCAAGTGGAGGGAGACTATGAAGGAATGCACTAGTGCGAGATTGATATTCAAAGAGAGGGGGCGAACACGTGCGCTATTGCACGCAGTGGCGGAGCCATGAAAAATAAATGAGCTAGGGGGCCAAGCTTAGCTAATCCTTTACGAGGAGGGTCAATTCATGAAATTAAACCTTTTTTAGCAGCAATTGTCTAATGATCACATTCATATTAGCCTCGATATATAGTGATGTTAAGGGGGGCAGGGCCCTTACTGCCCCCTGTCTTCGCCATTGTGCACGCGTATGAGAGATGAAGCGGAAGACATGGATGATGAGAGGGGGGCGTTGGATATATAATTAATGTGGGTGTATTAGCTATTTATGTTAATCCTATATAGAGAGGTATAGATTGATCGATGTGGACGTGGGAAAGAGGGTGAGACCTCACTGGATATATCGATTGATCGGTTTGTGTGGAAAACTATGAAAGACCTAGCTATATACACACATACATAGAGGAACAGTTGCGCATGCACGCCTGAGAGATAAAGAATGCCCGGTATGATGGAGAGGGGGATGTGTATGGGTGTGTGCCTTCATGGGAGACCGACCTGAAGAAAAAGATTGCATGCGTGCGATAGATAATGCCGACTGGTAGTGTGTGTGCATGCATGCACGAGAGAAAGTTAGTGGTACAATTATAAAGAGAAGACTACTGTGTGGGTGTAAAAGAATAGGTGAGGTCATAATCAATGTAAAGTTGAATTCAAATATTTGAGTAAGAGATCCTGATGTTTGAAACCCATGCATGCATGAATATAACGGAGATCTGCGTGGTGTGGTTTGGAAATGAGCATGTTGTAATGTATACACATTGAACAAGGTCAGACTGATTTGAATTTGAGATACCGATGGCAGACATCATTTGCCCACGTCGCATCCGTGCATGGACGCACTATTCTAATGGGAGATGATGGGCGGCTTTCGCATCACATATCTATATCTATACCCCTATATATATATTATATTATATTTTTTCTTATTGTGTGCGGGTAACTTTAACTTTGAAAGATGGTCATTGGATGAGGCGAATCTGATGGTCCAAAGATGGCAAATTTGAGCACTATTGGCCGTTGGATATCATCTAGATTCCACCAGATTTCGCCACATGTATAATCTAGAAGACTCCAGGGTTGAACTTAAGCATAATGCGCAAACATCAAAACACAAGCACTTCTTATTTGTTCTAGAATCTTCCGTATCAGAATTGCCCAAATGTTTTTCTACATCATTTCCCATTATTTTTTTTACTTTATGTCTTATAGCGCACAATTCCATGAATCTTAAAATAGATTAGCTTTCTTATAAAAACTAGATGATTTTGAATGAAATGAACTATAAGAATTAAATGAACATCTATATCATGCATATATGACTCAAAGCTTGCATGCTATAATGTGGTATTTATTCATAATTTGGTTGCCAAATCACATGCGTGCAATGCACGTGTACCTTACTCTAGTCTAAATGGTGTTTGTGTGTGTGCTGTGTGTGTTGAGGTGCAAATTGTCTTTTTTTGGGTACACGTTAAGCTTGTTCTTCCCAAATTTCAAGCCGCGCCTTGTTATGCCGAAAATTGAAGCTAGCGTCTCTGTCTATCGTGCTGCGAAACTCCCACCTCTTCAACCCGAGCCTTGTTAGCCCAAAATATTTAAGATATATCTTTATCTCGTTGTGCTCCGACAACTCCCTCCATCTCAACCCGCGCCTTGCTCCAAAATTACAACGCGCGCGAAAACTCCCACCTCATGTGAAATCCCGACACGCGAAATGCCCGTGGTACCCCTGAACAGAAAGAACCGCCTCAAATCGGTGGGGGGTACTTTCGTAACTTACCCCACATTTCGGACAAGCGCGTCTCTAAGCCATGGTTCCCCACTGCCATCCCATCCGCCCACCCATTTGTACACTGAGGCCGCGAATACCCACGACGAAACCCCACACCCTGCTACATCCGCCACCCAACCGGAGCCTCTTCCCCGACGACATCGTCCGCAACAACACCTCGACGTCCCTCATCCACCGTACCGGATGAGGATCCGTCGTCGATCTCATCGTCCCGCCGGTTCAGCCACCCCATCCTCCACCTCCAAGGAGCTTCCCTGATGTTCCCCTCGTCTTTTGCACCACCTCCATTCCCACACCGCCGTCTTCACATGCACCACGGGAAGAGCATCATCATCACCGTTTTCTCGGATGAAGTTGCGGCCTAATCGGCGCCACCAAAGAGGTTGTACACTAATCGCCGCATTTTCTTCTTGATTCGATCTCACGGTGCTGCCGGAGCTCGGTCCCGAGCCGACATGGCGCGGCTCTATCCACGGCGGCATCGCCGACCACTTCCTCCACGACGTCGCTCCCTCGGCGGCGACGTCCACATCAGTAGGAGCTGCTGCTGCTTTAGCTCTCGCTCGCGCTGCTTCTCTGCTCTTGCTCTCGGTCCCCTGCATGGTCTGCTCTTGCTATTGCTCTTGCTCGCGCTGCTGCTCTCGCTCTTGCTCTTTCTTGCGATGCTGCTCCGATTTGGCTACACTTCAGTCGACTGAATTGAGTTTTGGGTCAGTCGATTTTCAAGGGGTGGGCTCGCTGGGGTGAAGGAAGAACCAGCCGCAGCAGGGAAGGGGGCTCGCCGGAGAGGTACCCCACTATCTATTCTAGGGTTCAGGATGGGGGCGGTGGTCACCGGCAGTGGTGGGGCGGTGGTGTGGGGATCGCCCGAGAAAAAGCTCAGCACGGGGGGCCTAGAGGGATGGCCGAGGCGGCAGTGGACCGGCGGTGGGGAGTGTTTTTGGGGCGGGCGGGGCGGCGCACCACCGGCCACGGGTGGCGGGGGGCTACTGTTTGGCCGGTGGTGGCTGGCGGCTCAGGGGGGTGGAGGTTGAAGATGAACCGCAGGCCCTTGATTTCATATCCAACGGTGCAAAATCGACTGACCAGAGATTAAAAAGTCAGTCGACCGACGTGTAGCCTCACCTTGCTAGTGCGTTCAGTTTCGACAGCAAAATTCAGTTTCGACAGTAAAATTCAGTTTTGACAGTTGGGTTCAGTTTTGACAGTTAAGTTCAGTTTCGACAGTTAAGTTTAGTTTCGACACTCAAGTTCAGAGATGAGCGGCTAATGTATTTTACATCTAACACTTTGTGGTTACGTATTTGACGTCATGTATTGGAGATGCTATTAGAAATCCACTCAGGTTAACATTGTTCATTGTCTCTCTTGTCCTGCTTCAGCCTCGGTGTCATATAACTCACCGGAGCTGCTCCAACGACGAAACCCTCCATCACAGCGGAGCAGTACCTCGGGCTCCATCTCCAGACGCCTAAGATCTTCTTCCCCTCCTCCGACAGCAAAGTTAGTTGGAGCATCCTCATCGGCCAACCCAATCACACTGAGATCGACATGGCTTCGCCAAAGAGGTTGTACACTTGTTGCATCTCTTTTTTACTCTACATGTTATATATATATTGTCCACTGAGCACTCATAGTAACGGGAAATACAATTATTTTATCCTACAATATGACAAGCAGTGAGGTACCAGGCAACTTAGCTATCCGTGATGGACTCTCTTGAACGCCATCATTATTTATCTCTATGCGTTTGAGCTGTGCATTTGTCGATGGGCCTAGGAGTTGAGCTAGTATGGCAGTGGCCTGGGTCCAAAGTAAAAGAAGTAGCACAAATACATTTTTTTAGTGTAGGATTTTCCTTACTCAAGCCTGCCTACTAGAATCGCCAGTGCTTGAAAGGAAAAGTGAAAGAAAAACATAGGAATTGGAAAGTTTCCTATGGTACTACTTTTCATGAATTTGGTGCAAAGGAATGGAGCAAAGGAAAACTGTAGGATTTGTTCCTTTAGTGTCTCCTTGAAAGAAAAACCATAGGAATTCTAATTTCCACTTCTCCTCCTTTTCATATTCCTATTCATCAAGCACAAGACTAAGAGATAGTAGCATAATAGCATTATAACCGTACATTTTCTTGTGGTTTCACTTAATCTCACCATGCTTATTTGCATCCTGTGATCTTCCAATTGTTGTGAAACAAACACCCAGATTGGCAGAAATCCTTTGTTTTTAAATTCTCTATTTTGCACATGCATTCCTATCCTATTCCTGTCTATTTCCTATCCCTGCATTGTTAGAATCCTCAAATTCAAACAAGCCCTTACTCAATTACTTCTGTTACAGATATGTGTCAAAGAAAACCTTGTGTGGTTTGTCCTGCTCCTGCGGCACTGTGTTCCACCCCAGCTCAGCTGCTCCAACGACGGAAGGGTTCACCACAGCAGGGATCCGCTCTCCAGACTGTCTTTCGCTGCCTCAGATCTTCTTCCCCGCCACCGGCGGCCATGATAATTGCATTACCATCAACAACTGAGCAGATGACCTTAAGGACTACACGGGTCCGGAAGAGAGGTCGCACTCTTGCGAGTCTGCTTACGTTATGCGTCACTTAATATGATGACATGCTACATTATCGTCGTGTTCACCTATTAGACTCCGAGTCAGGTCCAAACTAATGCTGAAACTTGAGTATTTAACTGGTTGTGGGGTACATATTGGGGCAACAATCAGTATTATCTGTCTACTATCTGGTTAATCTCCGGTGTCTACTATGAGTTTCATGTTGGGTGCAAACAAACATTAAATGAGCCTTATCTGTATTTTTAACTAAAGCTATTATCTGCCTGCTATCATTGGTTTTGGGTCTATCCACAGGTTGCTACCATCACTCTGGATTTGTGCATGCACTCCTTACATAATCTCACTATGTTTTATTTCTATGCATGCCAGTTATTGTACACAATGGAACTGATCATGTAGAGCAAAAGAGACGAGCCTTGGGTGGCAATAAAATTTCATGCAGACGTCGTTCATGGTGGGCGCAAAGGCAGCCCCCGCCCCTCCACCCATTTCAGATCGTAATCAAGAGGAAGATAACTGTTCTGAGGGGGATTCAGAAGGAGAAGACCACACCTATTTACCCCATGAGGTCTTCGCTCTAACTTTGCATGCTGATGTTGGTAATATCATGCATACGGTGCCTTGCATTGCTTACTTTATACATTAAAGATGTCATCTGCTTAGTTTAGACATGCTTTGTGTCAATGCCATCTGTTTAGTTTCTTTATCGTACATGTGAATCATGCAATGCCATCTTGTCTAGCCAGGCATCATATATGTGAATTTTGCAATGCCACCCTGGTTAGCCAGTCATCTTATATGTGAATTATATCATGCCATCATTTTTTTATTATGTGTTAAATTTGTCAACAATTTTAGTACATTCAATTACTCTTCCTGTGCATCAGCCATTCCGCACGGTCATGGAAAAATCTGGAGTGGCAAGGTCTTCAACGCAGACAATGCTATTTGACAAAGCGCATGTCTTGCTGGTTACCGATAGCTCCTCGGAGGAGGATTCAGAGACAGATGACCAGTCATATTTCCCCCCTGGGGTGCATGCCCTAACTTGGCAGGGTTATGTTACTCATATCGTGCGTATCGTATCTTGCTTTGCTATGTAATTTTCTTAGTTTAGACATGCTTTGTGTGAATGCCACTTGTTTAGTGTCTAATTACCATATATGTGAATTATGCAATGCCATCTTGTTGCAAGACATTATATATGTGAATGATGCAATGTTATCTTGTTGCAAGGCATTATGTATGTGAATTATGCAATGCCATGCTGTTTAGGCAAGCGTCATATATGTGAATTATATCATGTCGTCCTTTTTTTTGTATTTCTCATTGCTTTTGTCGACAATGTTTGTATATTCAACTGCTCTTCCTGTGCATGAGCCATTTGAATTGGTGATGGAGAAATCTGGAGTGAAAACAAGGTCTTCAGAGCAGACAATGCTACCTGCTGAAGCAGATATCTTGCTGGTTACAGATAGCTCTTCAGAGGAGGATTCAGAGGCAGATGACCAGTCCTATTATCCCCCTGAGGTGTATGCTCAAACTTGGCAGGGTTATATTACTCATATAATGCATATGTTGTATTGCAATGCTTAGTTTTTACATCATATACACAATATAGAATGCCATCTCCTTAGTTGACACATCATATATGCAATTGCCCTCTGCTCACTTCCTTAGTATATAAATCATATATTTGAATTATGTCCTGCCATGATGTTTACATAGACAGCATGTATCTGAATTATGGCATGCCAAGCATTTTCTAAAGACATAATATAATTATATCATCTCATCCTGTTTACATAGTCATCATATTTTAAATTATGTCATTCTATCCGTGAATTATATCATGCCATCATGTTTCCATCAACGGCATGTTTGTGATTTATGGCATGCCAACCACTTTAATAGACACATCGTATAGTTATATCATGTCATCCTATTTACATAGTCATCATATTTTGAAGTATGTCATTCTATCCTGTTTAGTTAGCCATCATACATGTGAAATTGTGTCATGCTATCCTGTTTAATTAGCCATCATATATGTGAAATTATGTCCTACTATTCTGTTTGCTTAGACAACATAAATGTGAATTATTTCATGCCCTGTTTTCTTCCCTACTATCCATTGCACCTGTCTATCTTACAATGTCCATATATTCAATTATTTTTCTTGTTTATCAGCCATTTCAATTGGAGGGAGTGATGGAAGTATCTGTGGGAGTAAAAACACTGTCTTCAGAAAAGATCGTGCTACCTGTCGATGTAGATAGAACCATGGTTGTACTTGCCCAAGAATCAGCCCCACCACACATAACCCACACTCATGCAGATTGTACCCCTACCCAGTTGGACAGGGAACCAGCTACACCCCTTCTAACCCAAACCCCAGCAGATAGACACCCAAATCCTATTGACACAACACCATCTCCACCACAGAGCACCCAAACACGAGAAGTTAGTAAGGCAACTGCAGTGCCCAAATCACGAGGACCACCACTCCGAACCAGAAGTCAACGCTTAAAGCAGAAGAAGAATTGTTCTTAGGTCAGGTTCCGTAGCTATGGTTCATAGTACTTTGCTCTTGCATCACTGTATTTACTGATACCAACCAATTTCAAATTTGAAGGATGCAATTGAAACTCCAATGGCGCAACAGGTATGTTTTAAACCTGTTTCTTCAACGTGTTTGGCTGTTTGCTGTTGTAACTTGCTCTATGTTGATTTCAGTTTCAATTGAATAAACAGTTATGTTCTCATGCCATGCACATTACAAGTGTTGTTATTGATGTGTAGTTTCCCACACTTATATTCTGTCTATGCTGCTTTGTCTTAAATAGATATGATTCGAACTATATCTATCTTGATTTGGCAACATAAACTAGAATGATATAGACCATACAGTGACCATACAACATAGATATATGTTTGTTTCATGTTGTTATCCTGTCCACCTTACTACTGAACTGGTTTACCAAAATGAGTTTCATATACTACATTGTAAACCTGGGATGTGTTTGTTTGTTTCTCTTTTAGAACGCGGATAAAATATTGGAGAAGAGTACCCTGTTATGCAATGGTAAAGGAAGTAATGCAGATAAGGTTCAAGATAGTGAGACATCCCTATTGGTCTCCAAGAAAGCTGATAAAAACTATTTTGAGGACACTGAGACAACCCCAAAGTCCTGTCTTGATGTAGTGTTCGAGTTACTAGCTACCACTACTGGCACCAGCTCTTCGAACTTGTTGCCTGAATCAGTTCGGCTTCTTGAGTCTCAACTTCAAGTTGAAAGACATCGATCAGATGTTATGCGACAGGAAGCCGAAGGACTGAGGAAGTCCTTGCAGAATTCAGATGCATACTTTCTGGTGCAACAGCAAGCCCTGGAGGACTTAAGCGCCAAGCAAGAGAAAGCTAATAAGCTTGCTAAGCATCTTGCCAGTATTATGGGTACGCAGGATATTGTTTCTTGAGCTCTTCTGAAGTGGTTTCAGTTCTGGACTTGTTTTGCTGCGGCATTTATATGCTGTTGTGTTCCCTATATTTGCACTGGTGGCGAACTTTGATACCTAGTGGATGTAATATGTGTAATAGCCATGATAGCCTAGTGTAAGTTGCTTGCTTATTTATTTCCTTGTTGTCTTGTTTATTTGTTTGCTTGTAGTCAGTGCAGTTCTTTTTCTGCGGTTTGCTAGTGGCTGCAATAACCTATTTTTTAAAACTAGGCCACAATAACCATGGGCTAATATTTACCGTAGTGACACTGGACCTACAGGCCGTAGAAATAGTGGGCCTTCTACGGGCTATATAAACAGTGGGCCTTCTATGGCCCGTATAAACAGTGGGCCTTCTACGGGCCACAGAAACAATGGGCCTTCTATGGGTCGTATCATCAATGGGCCTTATACGGGCAGTATGATCGATTGGCCAAACATGGGCCAATAACAGGCCGCATAATGGCCGTAAACAAGCTAGAGTTGGAATCGTCCGTTCATGGGTCGACCATAACGGGCCATCGTTAATAGGCCGTATTTCATGATGCTGTGAAAACGGCCCAACGTGTTAACGGGCCATAAACGAGCCGACTGTAACCACGGGCTGAATTTGGCCCATAAGCAGAAAATGACAGTAACGGGCCATAAGTAAACGAATGCTGGAAATGAGCCCAAGAATAAATGGGCTCTGAGAAGGCCGAAAGATAACATGGGCTGGAAACGGCCCAACGGAATAACGGGCCCTTAATGGGTATAAAGTGATACAGTGTTCATTACGGGCCAGTTTCACCACGGGCCATCAATGGGTGTAAAGTAATACACTATTCATTACGGACCAGTTTCACCACAGGTCGTTAATAGGCCAAGAGTTACATAGGGCCTCATATGGGCCGAAAGACGTCATGGGCCATACATGGGCCAGAAGTGAAAACGGGCTGGAATCATATTGGGTGGCCTAGATGACGCTATTGGGCCTAATTAGGATAGGGCGTAACGGGCCTTGGGTTAGCGGGCTGTAAATGGGCTATATGCGAACAGGTTGTTAACATGCTTTACATGGGCCGGCCCGCCACCTTTTGACCAAGTCAAACGGGCCGGCCTTTTCATAGGAATGGGCCTCTGTTGGGCCGTGCCAAGTGTGGACGTATCATAGGCGCCTTCTGTCCAATGAGTGGATGGCATTTCTCCCATCGATGAGCCGACACGTGTTTCCTCCAGCCAATGATGATTTTACACGTGGAAAATCCCCATTGGTCAGGGCTGTTAACGAGTTATCGGATCCAAAACCCGACCTGATAGCTTAACGGCGTTCCGTTACGGTGGATGCCACGTGTCGGTCACCGTTGATGAAAGCACTTCTGTGACGCGCGATTTATCGTCATGGAAGTGGACACTTCCGTGATGATAATTTTGGTAATGTCATGGAACACTTCTACGACAGCATAGGTATGACTATCTTGATTCTGTCATAAATTTGTCATGGATGTACATGCATGACAAAAAACGCGACCTACTGTGACAAACACATATCATCACGGAAGTGTATTTTTTTTGTAGTGACATAGGCGCCAAGATTTATCCTTCTTTGGTACCATCCCCAGGTTTGCTAGTCAATCTGGGTATTTTATCTCTCTGATGAATCCGGCTTCGAGTAACTTGGCTAGCTCCTCTCCCATAGCTTGTGGTTTGGGTTCTGAAAAGCACCATAGTGTTTGCTTGACTGGCTTATATCCCTTCAGTATGTTGAGGCTGTGTTCGGCCAGCCTGCCTGGGATCCTTGACATATCAGAAGGGTGCCAGGCGAACATATCCCAGTTCTCGCGTAAAAATGACCGCAGTGCAGCGTCGATCGTGGGGTCCAGCTGTGTCCCAATGGATATTGTCTTCGTGGAGTCCATTGGGTGGACTTGGAATTTGACTATTTCGTCCGCTAGTTTAAAGGAGGTGGACTTGGATCGCTTATCGAGTATCACGTCGTCCCTATCTACTGTGGAGTGTAATGCAGTTAATTCTTCAGCCATGAGGGCTTCGAACAATGCCTCGAGGGCCAAGGTGGCGGTTTTGTTTTCGGCGCGGAGTGCTATGTTCGGATCATTGGCAAGAGCGTTAATTCCATTGGGCCCAGGCATCTTGAGCTTCATGTACCTGTAATGGGGTATGGCTTGGAAGCTCACAAATGCATCCCGCCCTAACAAGGCATGATATTCACTATTGAAAGGGGCCACCTGAAAGGTTATCTCTTCGAACCGATAATTCTCCGGCGTGCCGAATACCACATTGAGTGTGATTTTTCCCGCACATCGTGCCTCCCGACTAGGAATAATTCCTCGGAAGGTCCTGCTGCTTTGCTCAATGCGGCTCCTGTCTATTTCCATTTTGTTGAGAGTTTCCTCGTAAATGAGGTTTAGTCCGCTGCCGCCGTCCATGAGCACTTTGGTAAGCCGGAAGCCGTCCACGATTGGACTGACGACGAAAGCGGCTGGTGCTCGGACTATTCTAAATTGTGGTTCATCACTGGCATTGAAAGTTATGGTTGTGTCGTTCCAGGGGTTTATTGCTGCAACTTGGCAGACTTCGGCGAGGCTGCGGAGTGCTCTCTTGCGCCTATTATTTGAGGCGAAAGTCTCCAAGACTGTCAATACTGTAGTGTTGTTTTTCGTGGGATGTTGCTCTGCGGTGTTTTTGATGAGGAGAACCTTGCCGCTCTTAGCCACCTGCCGAAGTATCAAACATGCTCTAAGGCTGTGTGTTGGTACGATATCCGGTGTGTTGTGTATTTTGCATGGCCTATAGAGCCATCCCTCCAAAACGGTTCCATGCCCTGTAGTGGGCTTTGATTTCTTCATGATTAGATCAGGCGACCTATGAGGGTACACCCTTTTTGTTCGGACGAGGGGTTTAGTGAGAGCCAGTGGATCCCAAAAGGCTGCCTGAGTTTTCCAGATGCTTTCCATCGCACGGTACTTCTATACTATGGTCGCCAAGTCAGCAAAGTGTGATACGTGACGGCGATTTATGGCGTTAAGGAGTCCCTTGTCCGTGCAATTTTGCAAAATAATGAGATTGCGTATTCATCGCGACAGTCCTTGACCTTGTTCTTGACAAGGAGGAATCTGGCCCAAAAGTGATGTACCAACTCTTGGGACTATTGTCTGATGTGGGAAAGATCGCTTGTATCTGGGTGGGTGGGTGGATTTAAGTCCGAACCCTGACCCGATCTGGGACCCCGAGCTTGAGGAGCTTCCGAGCTAAATAGTTTGGGTTCCGGGATGTCAACCAATTTTTCTGTCCCACAGTCTAATTCAAAGTTCAGAGTTCGGGGCATGTCTTCCTGCGAGTGGGTATCCGGCTCAGTGAGCTCAGGAATCCGGACATAGTTCGTCCTCAATATAGGGGAAGAGTTGTTGCGTTGCTCCGCTACCACCGCTATCTGATGAATGATCGGCGGAGATTCAATCTCTCTCTGATCGGGTTTAATCCCAATCCGGTCATAGTCCGTAGCGACTCCCAAGGTGGTGATGCGATCCAGGAGCTCGTTGAAGGATGGTAACTCCGTCGGATCCATCTGCTCGGCGTATTCCGAGCTGACGTGGAGACGATTTTCGATGACCCGAGAAGTCATCGTCGGCCCGACGGCTGAACGGGCGGTCATGACGAAGACGCCCGGCCAGAGGGTTTTGCCTGAGGCCAGGGCTCCCCTGGAGGTGATGTTGTCCTTGATAACAAGGTGAGCCATCAACCCTATCTTTGACGTCACAGTGGAACTCTCAATGAAAGCACCAATGTTGGTGTCAAAACCGGCGGATCTCGGGTAGGGGGGCCCGAACTGTGCGTCTAAGGCTAATGGTAACAAGAGGCGGGGGACACGATGTTTACCTAGGTTCGGGCCCTCTCTATGGAGGTAATCCCTACTTCCTGCTTGATTGATCTTGATGATATGAGTATTACAAGAGTTGATCTACCACGAGATCGTAATGGCTAACCCTAAAAGCTAGCCTATGATTATGATTGTTCTTGTCCTACGGACTAAACCCTCCGGTTTATATAGACACCGGAGGGGTCTAGGGTTACACAAGGTCGGTTACAGAGAAGGGAATCTACATATCCGAACCGCCAAGCTTGCCTTCCACGCAAAGAAGAGTCCCACCCGGACACGGGACGAAATCTTCTATCTTGTATCTTCATAGCCCAACAGTCCGGCCAATGTATATAGTCGGGCTGTCCGAGGACCACTTAATCCAGGACTCCCTCACCGACGATATCAACTAGGTGGGACTGATATGCTAGGGCTAGGGCAAAACCTCATCTCAGTGAGACCGACCGCATGAACTCGGTGAGACCGATTTCAGTAATTAATCAAACAGAGAGTTGGTCAAGCAAACCCGATGGGACCAATTGCACATTTCACTGAGAACAAAATAATTACAGTAGGCAACATATAGTTTACAAGGGCATCTCAGTGAGACCGAGATCCATATTGGTGTGACCAAGTTGATTAGGGTTTGTGGCAGTGGCTATGTCAAGTGAACTCGGTGGCACCATATGGATCAAATCGGTGGGCCAAGTTTGACTTTAGGTTTTGGACATATGTGGAAATTAGGAAGTGGTTGAGGGTTTTGGAGCAATATCACTAAACATTTTGAGCAAGCAAGCCATTAAGCAACACATCATTCCCTTTTAATAGTATTGGCTTTCCTATGGACTCAATGAGATCTTGGATCACTAAAATGAAAATGAAGAGTCTTGAGCCTTTGCCAATCTTTGTCCATAGCATTTTGAAGGGGTTCCACATCCTCTTGTCATTGCCACTCCATTGTTGAACTCATCTGGACTGTACTTGATAAAAATATTAGTCCAACAAGAAATATGTTGACATTAATTACGAAACTCACCCAAGGAGCACTTGTGCTTTCAGTATATTCGGAGTCAGAGTGGTAACCTCTCTCGGGGTAGTAGTCGGAGTCAGAACCGGATACCCATTCACCAACATGAGCTTGATGTCTTCATCTTGTGTATCTCTTTGATGACTTGTCCTTCCTTTCTGAATCCTTGCTTCTACGAGAGGGACTTCGTTCATAACTATCATCTCTACTCCTTCTCTCTCTTGGTGGTGATTCATCTCTTTTACCTCTCCTTTTAGGTGAGTCTTCCCTTCATTTGTAGGGATCCGTACACTCATTGGAGTAGTGTCCAGGTCTTCCACAATTGTAGCAATTGCGATTGCAGACTACAAGATCTTTTGTCATTGTAGGACCTTGACTAAGAACTTCTCTCTTTGCTTCTACTCTTGTAGAACTTGTTGAAGTTCTTCACCATTAAGCTCAATTGTTCATTGAAGACTTGTTTTTCACTTGATGTTTTAGGAGCATCACATGAAGCTTTATAAGCACCACTAGACTTGTTGTGAAGCTCTTCCTTATCCTTGAGTGTCATCCCATGAGCAACAATTCTCCCAATGATTTCCGTTGGCTTGAGATCTTTGTAGTTGGGCATTATTTGGATCAAGGTGCAAACAGTGTCATATTTTCCATCCAAGCCTCTTAGGATCTTCTTGATGATGAATTTGTCGGTCATCTCCTCGCTTCCTAAGCCGACAATCTCATTTGTGATGAGAGCAAGCCTAGAGTACATTTCAGCGACTCCTTCACCATCCTTCATTCTGAACTTCTAAAGTTGACTTTAAAGCACATCCAATTTGTATTCCTTGACGGACTTGGTACCTTCATGCATATCAACCAAAGTATCCCAAATTTCCTTTGCATTCTCAAGACGGTTGCTTTTGTTGAATTCTTCAGAACACAATCCATTGAAGAGGATATCGCAAGCTTGAGCATTGTATTGCAACATCTTCAATTCTTCTGCGGTTGCTTCATGATCCGGTTCTCTTCCATCCTCGAAGTATTCACCTTGCAAACCAATCTGCACAATACCCCAAACGACGGGGTTATGACCAAGAATATGCATTTTCATCTGATGCTTCCAACTAGCAAAATTAGTACCTGCTACTTCTTGAGCTTGCGTTGGTTTTTCCCTTGAAGAGGAAAGGCTGATGCAGCAAAGTAGAGATAAGTATTTCCCTCAATTTGAGAACCAAGGTATCAATCCAGTAGGAGATAACACACAAATCACCGAATACCTACACAAACAATCAAACAACTTGCACCCAACGTGATAAAGCGATTGTCAATCCCTTCACGGTTAGTTGCAAAAGTGAGATCTGATAGAGATACATAAACGATAAAGTAAATATTTTTGGTATTTTAATTTATAGATTGGAAAGTAAAAGATTGCAAAATAGTAGATCAGAAACTAATATGATGGAAAATAGACCCGGGGAGCATAGGTTTCACTAGAGGCTTCTCTCAAGATAGCAAATAATACGGTGGGTGAACAAATTACTGCCGAGCAATTGACAGAAAAGCACAAAGTATATCTAAGGCAATGATCATGAATATAGGCATCACGTCTGTGTCAAGTAGACCACAATGATTCTGCATCTACTACTATTACTCCACACATTGACCGGCTTCTGCCTACATCTAGAGTATTAAGTTCATGAAGAACAGAGTAACGCATTAAGTAAGATGACATGATGTAGAGGAATTAAATCAAGCAATATGATGAAAACCCCATCTTTTTATCTTTGATGGCAACACTACAAAACGTGCCTTGTTGCCCCTACTGTCACTGGGAAAGGACACCGCAAATTGAACCCAAAGCTAAGCACTTCTCCCATTGCAAGAAAAATCAATCTAGTTGGCCAAACCAAACCGATAGTTTGAAAAGAATTACAAAGATATCAAATCATGCATAAAACAATTTAGAGAAGATTCAAGTAATATTCATAGATAAGCTAATCATAAATCCACAATTCATCGGATCTCGGCAAACACACCGCAAAAAAGTATTAAATCGAATAGATCTCCAAGAACATTGAGGAGAACATGGTATTGAGAATCAAAGAGAGAGAGGAAGCCATCTAGCTACTAGCTATGGACTCGTAGGTCTGTGATAAACTACTCATGCTTCATCGCAAGGGCAATAGAGTTGATGTAGAATCCCTCCATGATCAAATCCCCCTCCGACAGGGTGCCGAAAAAGGTCCCTAGATGAGATCTCACGGGTACAGAAGGTTGCGGCGGTGGAAAAGTGTTTTCATCGATGCCTCTGGTGGTTTGGGGATATATGGGAATATATAGGCTAAAGAATTAGGTCAGGAGGGTCACAGGGGCCCACGAGGGTGGGGGCACCCCCTAGACGCGCCCTCCGTCCCTGTGGTTGCCTCGTCGCTCTTTCGACTTCATCTCCAAGTCTCCGGTTGTCTTCTGGTCCAAGAAAAATCATCCCAAAGGTTTCATCCCGTTTGGACTCTTCCTTTTGTGCAAAACTCAAAAACAAGGAAAAAACAGGAACTAGCACTGAGCTCTCGGTTAATAGGTTAGTCCCGAAAAATATTATAAAATAGCATATTAATGCATATAAAACATCCAAAATAGATAATATAATAACATGGAACAATCAAAAATTATAGATACGTTGGAGACGTATCAAGCATCCCCAAGCTTAATTCATGCTCGTCCTCGAGTAGGTAAATGATAAAAATAGAATTTTTTATATGGAATGCTACCTAACATATTTATGCATGTAATTTCTTTATTGTAGCATGAAAGTTCAGATCCATAAGATTCAAAAAAAAGTTTAATATTGACATAAAAACAATAATACTTCAAGCATACTAACAAGGCAATTATGCCTTGTCAAAATAACATGGCCAACGAAAGCTTATCCCTACAAAATCATACAATCTGGCTATGCTCCATCTTCATCACACAAAATATTCAAATCATGCACAACCCCGATGACAAGCCAAGCAATTGTTCATACTTTTGATGTTCCCAAACCTTTTCAACTTTCACGCAATACATGAGTGTGAGCCATGGACATAACACTATAGGTGGAATAGAATATAGTGGTTGTGGAGAAGATAAAAAGAAGGAGATAGTCTCACATCAACTAGGCGTATCAAAGGGCTATGGAGATGCCCATCAATAGATATCAATGAGAGTGAGTAGGGATTGTCATGCAACGGATGCACTAGAGATATAAGTTTATGAAAGCTCAAAAGAAAACTAAGTGGATGTGCATCCAACTCGCTTGCTCATGAAGACCTAGGGCAATCTAAGGAAGCCCATCATTGGAATATACAAGCCAAGTTCTATAATCAAAAATTCCCACTAGCGTATGAAAGTGACATCATAGGAGACTCTCTATCATGAAGATTATGGTGCTACTTTGAAGCACGAGTGTGGAAAAAGGATAGTAACATTGCCCTTTCTTTCTTTTTCTCTCATTTTTTTATTTGGGCCTTTCTCATTTTTTTGGCCTCTTCTCCCTTTTTTTGTCCGGAGTCTCATCCTGATTTGTGATGGAAGCATAGTCTCCATCATCCTTTCCTCACATGGGATAATGCTCTAATAATAAAGATCATCACACTTTTATTTACTTACAACTCAAGAATTACAAGTCGATACTTAGAAAAAAAATATGACTCTATATGAATGCCTCCCGCGGTGTACCAGGATGTGCAATGAATCACGAGTGACATGTATGAAAGAATTATGAAAGGTGGCTTTGCCACAAATGCGATGTCAACTACATGATCATGCAAAGCAATATGACAATGATGAAGCGTGTCATAATAAATGGAACGGTGGAAAGTTGCATGGCAATATATCTCGGAATGGCTATGGAAATGTCATAATAGGTAGGTATGGTCGCTGTTTTGAGGAAGGTATGTGGTGGGTGAGGGAGTCCTAGATTAAGTCGTCCTCGGACAGCCGGACTATTGATATGCGCCAGACTGTTGGACTATGAAGATACAAGACTGAGGATTCTCTCCTGTGTCCAGATGGGACTCTCCTTGGTGTGGAAGGCAAGCTTGGTGATTGGATATGTAGATTCCTTTCTATGTAACTAACTCTATACAACCCTAGTCCCCTCTGGTGTCTATATAAACCAGAGGGCTTAGTCCGTAGGGGGAGACACACAATCCTCATAGGCTAGACTTCTAGGGTTTAGCCATTACAATCTTGTGGTAGATCAACTCTTGTAATACTCATATCATCAAGATTAATATAGTAGGAAGTAGGGTATTACCTCAATAGAGAGGGCCCGAACCTAGATAAACAGTGTGTCCCCCGCCTCCTGTTATCATCGACCTTAGACGCACAGTTCGGAACCCCCTACCTAAGATCCGCCAATTTTGACACCGACATTGGTGCTTTCATTGAGATTTCTGCTGCATCGTCACCACAAGGCTTTGATGGGTCCACCAATCATCCACAACAACGGAGTCCAGGGTGAAGTTTTCCTTCCCGGACAGATCTTCGTAATCGGTTGCTTCGCAATGCGGGCCAACTCACTTGGCCATCTGGAGCAGATCGACAGCTATGCCCTTGACCATCAGGTCAGGTGTAGAAGCTTGAACTATACCACCGATACCCGCAGAGACCTGATCTTTGGCGGATTCGAGCCCATGACAGCTGCACCCGGCCGCCATGATGAACATGACTTAAATCTGTCATCGGACCGTGCTCAGGAAATAGCCCATGTGATTGCTCCGGCCTTAGATCCGGAGCAGATTGCGCCATCCATGGACAGAAAGCTCAACCCCGCCACGGAAGCCGCAGACTTAGCGGCGTTGGAGCCAAACATAGATCCGACCTCGAATGAGGCAGGTGTCATCGGAACCTTGGACTCGTCTTCGGCCATAGGTTCTGAACCACGTGCATCCGCGCCTGCCAATCAGGTGCCGATTATTGAGCTCAGCTCCGCGGACGTCTTCTGCCATTCGCCTTTAGGCGATGTGCTAAAGTCGTTAAAAACTCTCTCCTTATCAGGAGACTCTCAGCCGAACTATATTCGTCTTGAGTTGGAAGCGGATGACGAGAAACTTCGCCGCCCACCCACCACCCACTTTGTAGACACGGTCGAAGAATTCCGATCTACTCGACTATGCCTCTGAATACTTCGAAGGGATGGACCTCAAAGCCGGAGAGAATCTAGACCAAAACCCACCCGCCATAGGGCGGTGGACGGCTACATCTTCATACGATATATACATGGTGGACACACTCCAAGAGAAGAAGGCCGACGGTGACAATAACAAGCCCGTTGATAAACCTCCCAAACGACGGCGCCAGAAGCGCCGACCTCAATCCGGCAAAGAAAAAAACAGCAACATTGTCACTGACGACAGTGATAGTCCGGACCAAGCCGAAGACCCCACAGACCCAGCGATGGAGCAGAGCAAGCAAGAGGACGGCGTGCATAGTCCGGGGCCATGGTCCAAATACAGCAATTCCGAAGATAGCAATTATAAGACCTTCTCCGAAGAGGAGATCAGCTCGGGCGACGACGAATCCGTCATTCTAGAAGAACCCTCAGAACAAGAGCGCCTCCATCGGAGGCTCGTTGCTACTGCAAGGAGCTTGAAGAAGCAGAAGCAGCAGCTTAAAGTCGCACGGGATACGCTCAATGATAAATGGAAGGATGTGCTAGACGCGAGGAAAAATATGGCTATAATTGCCAAACAAAGGGCTATCCTAAACACAAATTGTTGCCTGAATCCAATGATGAGGCTATTGCGCAAATGCCACCAAAGAACAATACGCTAATAAGCCGGACCGATCACCTTGGGGACAGGACAGAGTGGCTAGCAATGGCACACACAGGTCCCACCTCCTCCCCGTAGAGGAGGGGGGCCGTGGCTCAGGGCCAGAAACACAATCTACGTGAAGATCTGAATGAAAAAAACTAGCAAAGCTAGATCCATCTACGGATCTAGGGACCTCCCCCACACGGGACTCTGGTTATCAAGCTAAAAATGTCGGTCACACACTAGTCCAGAATCAATACCAAACATTACAATCGTCGGACCCATGCCATGACACAGTCAAGTACAAGGGCGTCGCGCACCCCCTATGCTTCACCAATTAGGTGTTGGACCATGAATTTCGAGAAGGGTTTAAACCCGTAAATATCGAGGCATATGATGGAACGACGGACCCGGCTGTTTGGATAGAATACTTTATTCTTCACATCCACATGGCTCGCGGAGATGATCTCCACGCCATAAAATACTTACCCCTCAAGCTGAAAGGGCCATCTCGGCACTGGCTAAAAAGCCTCCCAGAGAACTCCATCGGAAGTTAGGAAGAACTTGAGGATGCTTTCAGGGCCAACTTTCAAGGGACCTATGTCCGGCCCCCAGATGCTGACGACCTAAGTCACATAACTCAACAGCCCGAGGAATCAGCCCGAAAGTTGTGGAATCGCTTTCTTACTAAGAAGAACCAAATCGTCGATTGCTCAGACGCCGAGGCCTTAGCGGCCTTCAAGCATAGTGTCCGGGACAAATGGCTGGCTAGACACGTCGGCCCAGAAAAGCTGAGGATAATGGCAGCCTTAACTACACTCATGACCCGTTTTTGCGCGGGCGAGGACAGCTGGTTAGCCCGTAGCAGCACCAGCGACCCTGGCACTTCTGAAGTCAGGGATGGCAATGGAAAGCCACGATGCAACAAACGTAGAAACAACAAAGGAAGCCCAGAGGATATACTGGTAAACGCCGGATTCAGTGTCCCTAGACCCGGTCAACGGAAGAAGCTATTTAAAAGCAACAAAGATGGCCCATCTAGCCTGGACAAAATTTTAGACACGACCTGTCAAATCCATGGCACCCCCGCTAAACCTGCAAACCATACAAACCGCGGTTGTTGGGTTTTCAAGCAGGTCGGCAAGCTTACCGCCGATTACAAGGGGAAGGGACCTTCAAGCAACGACGAGGATGTATCTCGCCAGCCGAATATGGGGGGACAGAAGCAATTTCCATCGGAGATCAAAACAGTAAACACGATCTACGTCACTCATATCCCAAAGAGGGAGCGCAATCACGCACTCCAAGATGTCTATGCCATTGAGCCCGTCACCCCCAAATTCACCCCATGGTCGGCCTGCTCGATCACCTTTGATCGCAGGGACCATTCGGCCAGTATCCGTCACGGGGGTCCGGCTGCCCTAGTACTCGATCTAATAATCGACGGATACCACCTCACTCGAGTCCTTATGGACGGCGGCACCAGTCTCAATTTGATATATCAGGACACTGTCCGCAAGATGGGGACAGGCCCATCAAGAATCAAGCCAAGCAGCACGACCTTTAAAGGAGTTATACCGGGCGTAGCAGCCCACTACACGGGCTCTTTAATATTGGAGGCTGTATTCGGCTCCCCCGATAACTTTCGAAGCGAAGAGCTCATCTTCGATATCGCTCCATTCCGAAGTGGCTATCATGCACTACTCGGGAGAACAACCTTTGCTCGCTTCAATGCAATCCTACATTTTGCCTACCTAAAGCTCAAAATTCCTGGACCGCGTGGTGTAATCACAGTCAATGGAAATATGGAGCGCTCTCTTTGCACGGAGGAGTATACTACGACACTAGCAGCCGAACTCCAAAATGGTCAATTTAAGCCGAGTAGCTTATCGGTCGTCAAGACCGCGGACACAGACAAACGTGTCCGGCGCAGTAGCTCGGATATATCCGAGCTTGATTAGCAGTTACGCCCCCATTGGTCGCCCCATAAGGTGATAGCATACGTGCCTCGTGTGCATAAGTACATCCTTAAAATTCCTTGGGCGGTGCTAGGGGCACACTGCATAACAACAGTCCATAGTTTGGCTTGACCCTACTCGGACTATAAAAATTATCTTTCAACGTTCATTAAACAAATGAGCTCTGTTTTTGGCCACACTAGATTCCTTTTACATGTTTTTTTCTTTTTACAGGTCTATGGCCACCACATTTTCCCTTCAAGGACACATCACAAAGGAGAAAATGGGGCCGACGTGCAGCAGGGCCCCGCACTAAGGTTTCTTTTTAGATTAAGCCCATGTGTAAACCTTTTTTATCTCTTTTCGTTTCATACTTTCCTGGCATGTACAATGTCCAGGGATGTTATCGGCATTATCTGTAAGAATACGGCTTGCCGCCCTAATAGTGGATCTCATAGAAGTAGCTTGATTCATAATGTGTGTGAAGTTTTATTTTCTCACCACCGGCGTTCTTTCCCCACACCAGATTGCCACATGTGCCTTGAATCTAGGATCCATTACCAGGGGCTGTATTCAGCATGGTATATGTTGAAAAGTCCGAACACCATAGGGAGTGTTCGGCGTCGTGAGTTTGGCGTTATATGCATCAGCTTCGAATCATGTCTTTGGTCAATAGTTGGGTTGCCCGGCTCCTGTGCTTGCTACCCTATGTTTTGCTATATCGGCTAGGGTAGTAAAGGGAGAACTACTGCGATTGTCTCCTGGTTCTTCCAGATGAGCACCTCAGTAGAGATAGCGGAAAACTGACTGTCATGATGTGGCGAGAGCTGGTCAACCACTCGATGACTCAGTGGAATCTTCATGATTCCTTCCGCATTAATGGAGGACCAATTTTCTGGTCACGTATGAACAACGCACCGTATTCGGACAACTGCGTACATACCAGGGGCTATATCGTAGCCCCACTATCAAACTCCGATGGCTAAGTGAAAGTTTTAAAGCCTTATAGTCTGATTGCCTGGTTCGCCGCATTGACACCTTCTTAATGGACCAAGACGTTGGGTTAAGAGTGATCAATTATTCTCCGAACACCCCTACGTTATACGCAAGGGGGCTGAAGCCGACGACTGGTAAACTTTCAGATAATATATATACAAAACAGACACATAGGAGGCATTTAAATACTTTATAAGCAAAAGTATAAATAAAGCCTTCATTTATCACAAGCATTGTTTTTACAATTTTGATGCATTTTACTCGAACATAATATCTTTCGAGCACAGACCCTCTATCAAGCGGGCGCCCTCTAAGACTTCTTCAAAATAATGCTCTGGTGTGTCCTTGCCTTCGGGTGGACCTTTCGTAGCAATATCGGTGGCCTTCATCTTCGCCCAGTACGTCTTGACACGGGCAAGAGTCATTCGTACACCTTCTATGCACGTTGAACGCTTGACAGTGTCGATATGCGACACCGCATGAACAAGTCGTTGCACCAAACCAAAATAACTATTCGGACTTGGTTCCCCAGGCCACAGCCGGTCCATGACAGCCTTCATGGCGAGTCCGGATATCCTGTGGAGCTCATCCCATTCGGACATCTGTTCATTTAGCAACAGCGGACGCTTTGGCATGTTAAATTGCGACCAGAAAAGCTTTTCCGCCTCATGTCCTTCTTGGGCTTGGAAAAACTATGTTGCATCAGAAGCACTCTTCGACAAGTCCAAATATGTGTCCGGAGAACTCCATATTTGATCAAGCAGGTCATACTTTGGATCACCGAATTTAGTTCGCAATAAGAAGGGCTTCCTAGCCGCGATCTCCCCAGCTTGCCGGATCTCCTCCCAAGCCACTCTAGACTCAGACCGAGCTTCCTTTGCCACTTGTAAGGCCTTCTCAAGGTCAGCCGCTTTTGTTTGGCTCTCTTTCTCGAGAATTTCATATCGGCTAGTGGCATCCTTCAGCTCAGGCGCCATATTGGATATTTTCTCCTCGGTTTGTGATACGTCTCCAACGTATCCATAATTTTTTATTGTTCCATTCTATTATATTACCTGTTTTGGATATTTATGGGCTTTATTTTACACATTATTATCATTTTTTAGACTAACCTACTAACCGGAGGCCCAGCCCGTATTGCTGTTTTTTGCCTATTTCAGTATTTCGTAGAAAAGGAATATCAAACGGAGTCCAAACGGAATGAAACCTTCAGAAGCGTGATTTTTGGAACGAACGTGATCCAGAGCACTTGGAATACAAGTCAAGAAGAAGCCGAGGCGGCCACGAGAGGGTAGGGCGCCACCCCCCTATAGGGCGCGCCCCCTGTCTCATGGGCCCCTCGGGCGGCCACCGACGTACTTCTTCCTCCTATATAAGCCTACATACCCCGAAAACATCCAGGGAGCCACCGAAGAAATATTTCCGCCACCGTAACCTTCTATATCCACGAGATCCCATCTTGGAGCCGTCACCGGTGTTCTACCGGAGGGGGAATCCACCATAGAGGGCTTCTACATCAACACCATAGCCCTTCCGATGAGTTGTGAGTAGTTTACCACAGACCTTCGGGTCCATGGTTATTAGCTTGATGTCTTCTTCTCTATTTTTGGATCTCAATACAATGTTCTCCCCCTCTCTTGTGGAGATCTATTCGATGTAAACTCTTTTTGTGGTGTGTTTGTCGAGATCCGATGAATAGTGGGTTTATGATCAAGTTTATGTATGAATAATATTTGAATCTTCTCTTAATTCTTTTATGTATGATTGAGTTATCTTTGCAAGTCTCTTCGAATTATCGGTTTGGTTTGGCCTACTAGATTGATCTTTCTTGCCATGGGAGAAGTGCTTAGCTTTGGGTTCAATCTTGGGATGTTCTTACCCAGTGACAGAAAGGGTTGCAAGACACGTATTGTATTGTTGCCATCGAGGATAAAAAGATGGGGTTTATATCATATTGCATGAATTTGTCCCTCTACAGCATGTCATCTTTCTTAATGCGTTACTCTGTTCTTATGAACTTAATACTCTAGATGCATGCTGGATAGCGGTCGATGTGTGGAGTAATAGTAGTAGATGTAGGCAGGAGTCGGTCTACTTGTTGCGGACGTGATGCCTATATACATGATCATGACTAGATAATCTCATAATTATTCGCTTTTCTATCAATTCCTCGACAGTAATTTGTTCACCCACCGTAATACTTATGCTATCTTGAGAGAAGCCTCTAGTGAAACCTATGGCCCCCAGGTCTATCTCTTATCATATTTTCTTCCAATCTTCTTTTATTTGCATCTTTACTTTCTGCATCTATATTATAAAATACCAAAAATATATTTATCTTATCATACTATCTCTATTAGATCTCAATTTCGCAAGTGGCCGTGAAGGGATTGACAACCCCTTTATCATGTTGGTTGCGAGTTCTTTGTTTGTTTGTGTAGGTGCGTGGGACTTTTGAGGAGCCTCCTACTGGATTGATACCTTGGTTCTAAAAACTGAGGGAAATACTTACGCTACTATTGCTGCATCACCCTTTCCTCTTCAAGTAAAACCAACGCAAGCTCACGACGTAGCAAGAAGGATTTCTGGCGCCGTTGCCGGGCAGGTATTCGCTCAAGTCAAGACATACCAAAGTACCCATCACAAACTCATCTCCCTCGCATTTACATTAGTTGACATTTGCCTCTCATTTTCCTCTCCCCCACTTCACCCTTGTCGTTTTATTCGCCCTCTCTTTCCCAATCTTCTCATCTCTCTTTTGCTTGCCTTTTCGTTTGCTTGTTTGGTTGGAATAGATGCTTATTTATTGCTAAACAGAGAACCTAAGATCTATGGATCCTCATCCTCTTGCTAATCTTTTGAAGAGATCCAATTATGATGAACCAATTGCTAGTGAGTTTTGTGCACTAGATTTTCTTTATGAAGCTTTGCTCAAAATTTGTGAATCTGAAAATTATGATGAAGAAATTTATGAAGAGATTCACGACAGCTCGTTGAATAAAAAGCATGATTGCAATGATTTTCCTATAAATTCTCTTGATGTCAATTGTGCTAATAATATGCAAAACCCTAAGCTTGGGGATGCTAGTTTTGCTATGTCTACTACTTGTTTCAATGATCATGATTGGGGTGATTCTTCCTATAACCTTAAAAATTTATTTAAGCCCTATGATGATATGAGATTGATAATAGTGTTTGCAATAATATTGAAAGTGGGTTTGGAAGAGTGTCAACTTTAGATCCCACATATTTGGAGTATGTTCAATCTTATGACATTTTTTATAAAAGTGGGTTCGGAAAGGTCATGACTTTAGTTAATGATAATCCCACTATCTTGGAAGAGTGTCAACTTTGCATGCATGTGGATCATGTTGAGAATATGTTTTGTGATAGGTATTTTGTTGAATTTGCCTATGATCCTACATTTAATTATTTTGAGAGAGGAAAATATGGTCGTAGAAATTTTTATCTTATTAAATTACCTCTCCTCGTGTTGAGATTGCTATCGTCTCTTTCTTCTTCCTTGCATATGCTAGTTTTTGCTTGCCTTGCAAATTTGTTTGCTTATAATATGCCTATGCATAGGAAGTATGTTAGACTTAGATGTGTTTGTCACGTGTTTCATAATGCACTCTTTGTGCTTCAATTCTTGTCTTTCATGTGAGCATCATTAAAATTATCAATGCCTAGCTAAAAGGATTTAAAGAAAAGCGCTTGTTGGGAGACAACTCAATATTTTTCCTTGCTGTTATTTAATAAATTTTGCATCTAAATTCTGTTTAGATGTATTTTTATCTTTTAATTAGTGTTTTTGCCAAGTAGAACCTATAGGATAACCTATGATGATAGTTGATTTGATTCTGCTGAAAAACAGAAACTTTGCGCTCACGAGAAAAAATTCAATAAATCACAGAAACGTGCTTTTGCATTCATTCGTTTTGCTGATGATCAATAAACAAATTTTCCAGTACGTCCTATTTTGGTAGGATTTTTAGAGTTCCAGAAGTTTGTGTTAGTTACAGATTACTACAGACTGTTCTGTTTTTGACAGATTCTGTTTTTCGTGTGTTGTTTGCTTATTTTGATGCATCTATGGCTAGTATGTAGGTTATGAACCATAGAGAACTTGGAATACAGTAGGTTTAACACCAAAATAAATAAAGAATGAGTTCATTACAGTACCTTATGTGGTGGTTTTGTTTTCTTTCACTAACGGAGCTTATAAGATTTCCTGTTGGGTTTTGTGTTGTGAGGTTTTCAAGTTTTGGGTAAAGCTTTTATGGACTATGAAATAAGGAGTGGCAAGAGCCTAAGCTTGGGGATGCCCATGGAACCCCAAGATATTCAAGGATAGCCAAAGTCCTAAGCTTGGGGATGCCCCGGTAAGGCATCCCCTCTTTCGTCTTCGTTCATTGGTAACTTTACTTGGAGCTATATTTTTATTCGCCACATGATATGTGTTTTGCTTGGAGCGTCGTGTATTATATTAGTCTTTGATTTTTAGTTTACCACAATCATCCTTTCTGTACACACCTTTTGGGAGAAGCCTATTTGATTAGAATTTGCTAGAATACTCTATGTGCTTCACTTATATCTTTTGAGCTTGATAGTTTTTGCTCTAGTGCTTCACTTATATCTTTTAGAGCATGGCGGTGGATTAATTTTGAAGAAAATGCTAGTCTCTCATTCTTCACTTATATTATTTGTAGAGTCTCTTAGAACAGCATGGTATTTTCTTTGGTTATGAATTTGGTCCTAGAATGATGAGCATCCAAGTTGGGTATAATAAAAACTATCATAGAAAGTGAATTTGATGCTAGGATCAATTTGATGCTTGATAATTGTTTTGAGATATAAAGGTAGTAATGTTAGGGTCATGCTAGTGGATAATTATGAAACTGAGAAATACTTTTGTTGAAGATGGCAAGTCCCGTAGCATGCACGTATGGTTAAAGTTGTGTGACAAATTTGTTGCATGAGATGCTCTTTTGATTGTCTTCCTTATGAGTGGCAGTCGGGGATGAGCGTGTCTTTTCCTACCAATCTATCCCTCTTGGGGTATGCGTAGTAGTACTTTGCTTCGAGGGTTAAGTAGAATTTTGCAATAAGTATATGATTTCTTTATGACTAATGTGAGTCCAAGGATATACGCACACTCATACTTCCACTTTGCTAGCCTTTCTTATTACCGCGCAACTTTCGCCGGTATTGACCCATTATTTACCTTCCTCAAAACAGCCACCATACTTACCTATTATGGCATTTCCATAGCCATTCCGAGATATATTGCCATGCAACTTTCCACCGTTCTGTTTACTATGACACTTTTCATCATTGTCATATTGCTCTTTGCATGATCATGTAGTTGACATTGTATTTGTGGCAAGGCCACCTTCATAATTTTCATACATGTCGCTCTTGATTCATTTCATATCCCGGTACACCGCCGGAGGCATTCATATAGAGTCATTTCTTGTTCTAGCTTTGAGTTGTAAATCAATAAAAGTGTGATGATCTTCATTATTAGAGCATTGTCCGAGTGAGGAAAAGATGATGAAGATTATGATTCCCCCACAAGTCGGGATGAGACTTCGGACCTTATAAAAATAAAATAGGCCAAAGAAGCCCACAAAAAAGAAAAAAAAAGCAAGGAAAAAAGGAAAAAGAAAAAAAGAAAAAGAAAAAAAGGAAAAGAAAAAAAATAAAATGAGAGAAAAAGAGAGAAGGGACAATTGTACTATCTCTTGTTCCACACTTGTGCTTCAAAGTAGCACCATGATCTTCATGATAGAGAGTCTCCTATGTTGTCACTTTCATATACTAGTGGGAATTTTTCATTATAGAACTTGGCTTGTATATTCCAATGATGGGCTTCCTCAAAGTGCCCTAGGTCTTCGTGAGCAAGCAAGTTGGATGCACACCCACTTAGTTTCTTTTGTTGAGCTTTCATACATTTATAGCTCTAGTGCATCCGTTGCATGGCAATCCCTACTCACTCACATTGATATCTATTGATGGGCATCTCCATAGCCCGTTGATACGCCTAGTTGATGTGAGACTATCTTCTCCCTCTTTTTGTCCTCACAACCACCACAATAGACCACCATAGTGCTATGTACATGGCTTGCACTCATGTATTGTGTAAGAGTTGAAAAAAGCTGAAGCGCGTTAAAAAGTATGAACAAATTGCTTGGCTCGTCATCGGGGTTGTGCATGATGGGAGTATTTTGTGTAATAAAAATGAAGCATGGCCTAACTATATGATTTTGTAGGGATAAGCTTTCTTTGGCTATGCTATTTTGATAGGACATGATTATTTGTTAGTATGCTTTGAAGCATTATTATTTTTATGTTTTGTAAGCTTTTATATTGAATCATTTGGATTTGAACATTCATGCCACAATAAAGAAAATTACATTGAGAATTATGCTAGGTAGCATTCCACATCAAAAATTCTGTTTTTATCATTTACCTACTCGAGGACGAGCAGGAATTAAGCTTGGGGATGCTTGATACGTCTCCAACATATCCATAATTTTTTATTGTTCCATGCTATTATATTACCTGTTTTGGATATTTATGGGCTTTATTTTACACATTATTATCATTTTTGAGACTAACCTACTAACCGGAGGCCCAGCCCGTATTGCTGTTTTTTGCCTATTTCAGTATTTCGAAGAAAAGGAATATCAAACGGAGTCCAAACGGAATGAAACCTTCGGAAGCGTGATTTTTGGAACGAACGTGATCAAGAGGACTTGGAATGCAAGTCAAGAAGCAGCCGAGGCGGCCACGAGAGGGTAGGGCCCACCCACCCCCCTATAGGGCGCGCCCCCTGTCTCGTGGGCCCCTCGGGCGGTCACCGACGTACTTCTTCCTCCTATATAATCCTACATACCCCGAAAACATCCAGGGAGCCACCGAAGAAATATTTCCGCCACCGTAACCTTCTATATCCACGAGATCCCATCTTGGAGCCGTCACCGGCGTTCTGTCGGAGGGGGAATCCACCACAAAGGGCTTCTACATCAACACCATAGCCCTTCCGATGAGTTGTGAGTAGTTTACGACAGACCTTCGGGTCCATAGTTATTAGTTTGATGGCTTCTTCTCTATTTTTGGATCTCAATACAATGTTCTCCCCCTCTCTTGTGGAGATCTATTCAATGTAAACTCTTTTTGTGGTGTGTTTGTCGAGATATGATGAATTGTGGGTTTATGATCAAGTTTATCTATGAATAATATTTTAATCTTCTCTTAATTCTTTTATGTATGATTGAGTTATCTTTGCAAGTCTCTTCGAATTATCGGTTTGGTTTGGCCTACTAGATTGATCTTTCTTGCCATGGGAGAAGTGCTTAGCTTTGGGTTCAATCTTGCGGTGTTCTTACCCAGTGATAGAAAGGGTTGCAAGACACGTATTGTATTGTTGCCATCGAGGATAAAAAGATGGGGTTTATATCATATTGCATGAATTTGTCCCTCTACAGCATGTCATCTTTCTTAATGCATTACTCTGTTCTTATGAACTTAATGCTCTAGATGCATGTTGGATAGCGGTCGATGTGTGGAGTAATAGTAGTAGATGTAGGCAGGAGTCGGTCTACTTGTTACGGACGTGATGCCTATATACATGATCATGACTAGATAATCTCATAATTATTCGCTTTTCTATCAATTCCTTGACAGTAATTTGTTCACCCACCGTAATACTTATGCTATCTTGAGAGAAGCCTCTAGTGAAACCTATGGCCCCCGGGTCTATCTCTTATCATATTTTCTTCCAATCTTCTTTTATTTGCATCTTTACTTTCTGCATCTATATTATAAAATACCAAAAATATATTTATCTTATCATACTATCTCTATTAGATCTCACTTTCGCAAGTGGCCATGAAGGGATTGACAACCCTTTATCACGTTGGTTGCGAGTTCTTTGTTTGTTTGTGTAGGTGCGTGGGACTTTTGAGGAGCCTCCTACTGGATTGATACCTTGGTTCTCAAAAACTGAGGGAAATACTTACGCTACTATTGATGCATCACCCTTTCCTCTTCAAGGAAAACCAACGCAAGCTCAAGACGTAGCAGTTTGGCGCCGAGCAGCCTGTTCGGATTTTAATTGAGCAGCGGCCTTTGCGGCAGCCGCATTACTAATCCTGGCTTGCTCCTTGGCCCGGGAAAACTCAGCCCGAAGGGTCTCCACGGCGGCAGCACCATCTGCAGTTAAGCATATTACAATTTTCAGCGTCATGCTCCTATTTATACTCACTGACTGCCCTGAAGACATACCTTGCGCCTCGTCAAGCCACTTGTTCATGAGCACGATGTCATCATCCGCCACATTGAGTTTCCGCTTTAGTTCAGCAACCTCTACAGCCCGGGCCGTCGCCAGGGCTGAAATAGCCTGTGTCTCAATTGGTAAAATTATTCCCTGAGCTTATCTACCTTTTTTTATCCTCTGATTGTCTCCGTTTGGATGAAAACCAGAGTCTCAGGGGCTACTATCTATACACAGGCACACCTTGCGTTTACAGCACAATTGAAAATATTATATTATGTACCTTGAAGCCTCTAAGCAGGCTCGTAAAAGCTTCATTCAATCCGCTGTTCACGGATAAAACTCTCTCAATCACCGTACCCATCAGGGTACGATGTTCTTTTGAAACAGGCGCTTGTCGCAGAATGTCCGTCAATATATTCGGCTGTATATCGGATAGTCTGGGGCTTTTATTGCTGGTCTCTTTAGGAGCCAAACACCCCGGACCCTGGGCGGCCGAAGTCTCACCTTCTAGCCTAGTCTTCATTTGTGGATCGGGAGAGATCCTCCGGGACGACACCTCGGGGTTGTCTGCCCTATGGGGCAGGGAAGTCTGTGGAGACATTTTGCACTACATCACCTCTGGAAGAAGATCCCCCAAGGAAGAACAATGTTGTGGGAGGCTACAGGCCGAACTGCAAAACATATGTTTTAAATATTACCCTCACAACAAGGAAAAGAATGGGGTATGGTTAAAACACCTTTGTTCACTTACGATTCAGCTAAAGGATGATCCCTATGTGGACACTGCGTGACAAGATCGCCTCCCGAACCAGAACCCCCTAACAGGGATTTCTTCCCTCGCTTGGAAGCCTCTACCTTCAAATCTTTGGAGGCGGTCCTCTTCTTCCCGTGGGGAGAGGGGATGTCAGTTCCTCCTTCCCTTTCATCCTTGGGAACGGGAGTTCCAATCTCCTTGGATGCGGTGCATGATGTACCTCCGGTATGGGGGCCGCTCGGGGCCTTCTCACTCCTCTCCTTGTCTTCCCTCGATGGCACTTGATAAGGTGCCCGAGCTAGCATCCTGGTTAACACCGGATCCGCTCAGTCTTCGGGAAGAGGGGCCGAACACCTGATCCTCTCCGCCTTCTTTATCTAGCTCTGTTAGAGTATGGTTTTATCATAATATTATTATGAGAATTTAACTAAAATGTGTTCGGGAGTTGAGTTTTTACTGAGGTATCCGGATGGTTGCAGTCGAGGCCTGCGTCCTCTGTGGTGTCCGGACACTTTTTTTGTGATCCGAAGAATAATTTATACATCCCTTCGAGCGCCGTGCGGAAGAAGTGCTGAATGGTCTGCGGTCCTTCCGGATTGAACTCCCACATGCGGAGAGGTCGTCGCTGGCATGGTAGGACCCGACGGACTAGCATTACTTGGATTACCTTGATGAGACCGGTGTCCTTCTCAATAAGGTCCCGAATGCGGCTTTGCAATGTCTGCACTTCATCAAGCGATCCGCCATCCAGCCCCTTGTTGATCCATGATGCAAGTTGTGGCGGAGGGCCAGATCGGAAGGCAGGTGTAGCCGCCCACTTTTTACCATGGGGTTCTATGGTATAAAACTACTCCCGTTGCCATAGGTCAGAAGTTTCCGGGAAGGAACCCTTTGGCCAAGAAATATTGGTAAATTTACTTATTATAGCACCTACGCACTCCACGTGTCTCCCGTCGACTATCTTCGGCTTCACATTAAAGGTCTTGAGCCACAAACCGAAGTGTGGAGAAATACGGAGGAAGGCTTCACACATGATAATAAATGACGAGATGTGAAGGAAGGAGTCCGGAGCTAGATCATGAAAATCCATCCCGTAATAAAACATGAGCCCTCGGACAAAGGGATGAAGAGCGAACCCTAGCCCTTGGAGGAAGTGGGAGATGAATACGACTCTCTCATTGGATCTGGGAGTAGGAATAACCTGGCCTTGAGCAGGCAGCCTGTGGAGGATTTCCACGGTCAAGTATCTTGCTTCCCGGAGCTTTGCAATGTCCTCCTTTGTGACGGAGGAAGTCACCCATCGGCCTTGAAGACTGGATCCGGACATGATTATGGAGGCGTGAAGCAATTGAACCTTGGGCTTTGGAGCTCGAGGCGGGGGAAGAAAGGACTAGCGTAGAAGAAAAAGGATGGGTCTTAGCCCTTTTATATAGGCGATGGATATCAAGCGTCCCCTCTTAGGCCATAAAGATTGCCTATTCCCAAGGGATATTGCCAATAGAACGGTTGGGTTACCCATACCCGTATTGATGAGAATCCCGCAATAAGGGGACACGATCTCTGCTTTGACAAGACGTGCCAATGGAACCGCATCTTGAAACACGGAGCGGTGGGCTAAAAAACGGTTCAAATAATAACCGGTCGTCAACGTGATGTCATGTTGTGAAAGTTGTCAGCAGATTGAACTCGTGAATTATTATACTCTCTACGGTTGTGTGTGGTATTTTGTTTTGTAGAGTCGCACATGTTTCTCGTGTTCGAAATAAGATTTGGAGTATTCGGAGGAGGAACCCACCTTGCAATGCCGAAGACAATCTGCGCGCCGGACACCTCGTCATTGAAGCCTGGTTCAGGGGCTACTGAGGGAGTCCTGGATTAAGGGGTCCTCGGACGGCCGGACTATTGATATGGGCCAGACTGTTGGACTATGAAGATACAAGGCTGAAGATTCTCTCCCGTGTCCGGATGGGACTCTCCTTGGGGTGGAAGGCAAGCTTGGCGATCGGATATGTAGATTCCTTTCTCTGTAACCGACTCTGTACAACCCTAGTCCCCTTTGGTGTCTATATAAACCAGAGGGCTTAGTCCGTAGGGGGAGACACACAATCCCCATAGGCTATACTTCTAGGGTTTAGCCATTACGATCTCGTGGTAGATCAACTCTTGTAATACTCATGTCATCAAGATTAATATAACAGGAAGTAGGGTATTACCTCGATAGAGGGCCCGAACCTGGGTAAACATCATGTCCCCCGCCTCCTGTTACCATGGACCTTAGATGCACAGTTTGGGACCCCCTACCCGAGATCCGCCGGTTTTGACACTGACAGTGGGTGTATGGTACCGGCGAAAGTTGCTCGGTAATAGAGAGGCTAGAAATGGTGGAATGGTGAGAGTGCCTATAATCCATGGACTCAACATTAGTCATGAAGAACTCACATACTTATTGCAAAAATCTATTAGTTATCAAAACGAAGTACTACGCGCATGCTCCTAGGGGGATAGATTGATAGGAAAAGACCATCGCTCGTCCCCGACCGCCACTCATAAGGAAGACAATCAATAAATAAATCATGCTCCAACTTCATCACATAACGGTTCACCATACGTGCATGCTACGGGGATCACAAACTTTAAAACAAGTATTTCTCAAATTCACAATTACTCACTTGCATGACTCTAATATCACCATCTTCATATCTCAAAACAATCATAAGGAATCAAACTTCTCGTAGTATTCAATACACTTTATATGAAAGTTTTTATTATATCCCTCTTGGATGCCTATTATATTAGGACTAAATTATAACCAAAGAAAAGTACCATGCTGTTTAAAGACTCTCAAAATAATATAAGTGAAGCATGAGAGTTATCAATTTCTATAAAATAAAACCATCGATGTGATCTAAAAAGATATAAGTGAAGCACTACAAAAAAATTGCCTAGCTCAAAAGTTATAAGTGAAGCACATATAGTATTCTAATAAATCATGATTCATGCGTCTCCCTCTCAAAAGGTATGTACAACAAGGACGATTGTGGTAAACTAAAAAGTGAATACTCAAATCATACAAGACGCTCCAAGTCAAACACATATCATGTGGTGAATAAAAATATAGCCTCATGTAAAGTTACCGATAGACGAAGACGAAAGAGGGGATGCCTTCCGAGGCATCCCCAAGCTTAGAATCTTGGTTGTCCTTGAATATTACCTTGGGGTGCCTTGGGCATCCCCAAGATTAGGCTCTTGCCGCTCCGTATTCCATAGTCCATCCAATCCTTACCCAAAATTTGAAAACATCACAACAAAAAACTCAACAGAAAATCTCATAAGCTCCATTAGTATAAGAAAATAAATCACCACCTTTGGTACTGTTGTGAACTCATTCTTTATTTATATTGGTGTAATATCTACTATATTCAAACATTTCCATGGTTCATACCCCCCGATACTACCCATAGATTCAACAAAATAAGCAAACAATACATAGAAAATAGAATGTGTCAAAAACAGAACAGTCTATAGCAATCTGAAACTCTCGAATACTTATGTAACTCCAAAAAATCTGAAAAATTAGGACTTCCCGGGGAATTTGTGTACCAATCCAGTGCAAAAAGAATCAGATCAAAAGAACACTTATGTGAATTATCAAAATTATTTTCCTGGGCGCAAAAGTTTCTGTTTCTCAGCAAGATTAAAACAACTATCACCGTAAGCTATCCCAAAGGTCTTACTTGGCACAAACACAAATTAAAACACAAAACCACATATAACCAGAGGCTAGATGAATTATTTATTGCAAAACAGCAAGGAAAAATATTGGGTTGTCTCCCAACAAGCACTTTTCTTTAAACCGTTTTGCTAGGCATAGTTAATTTTGATGATGGTCACATGAAAGACAATAATTGAAGTACAAAGAGAGCAACATATAGCACGTGACAGGCACATCTAAGTCTAACATACTTCCTATGCATAGGCATTTTATAAGCAAACAATTTATCAATACAAGAAAAAGCTAGCATATGCAAGGAAGAAGAAATAGATGATAGCAATCTCAACGTGAAGAGAGGTAATTTAGTAACATGAAAATTTATACAACCATATTTTCCTCTCTCATAATAATAATTACATGTAGGATCATAAGCAAATTCAACAATATAGCTATCACATAACATATTCTCAACACGATCCACATGCATGCGAAGTTGACACTCTTCCAAAACAGTGGGATTAATATTAACTAAAGTCATGACCTCTCCAAACCCACTTTTATCAAAAACTTCATCAGATTGAACATTCTCCAAATATGTGGGATCTAATGTTGACACTCTTCCAAACCCACTTTCAATATTATTGCAAACATTATTATCAATCTCATATTCATCATGGGGCTTAAATAAATTTTCAAGATCATAAGAAGAATCACCCCAATCATGATCATTGCAACAAGTAGTGGACATAGAAAAACTAACATCCCCAAGATTAGGGTTTTGCATATCATTAACACATTTGACATTAATAGAATTTATAATAACATCATTGCAATCATTCTTTTGATTCAAGGAACTGTTAAGTATTGGTGCAATAGCAACAATCTCATGTTTAACATAAGGGACTATAGCAAATTCATCTCCATAAGCATAATTAGTATTGGCATCATGGCCATAAGAATAGCAAGCATCATGTTCATCAAGGGATATTTCAATCAAATCATCGGAATCATAATTATCTATAGATTCATGCATACCATTATTTTCTTCCAAAGCAGCGGTCATTCTCTCAATAAACTCCTTAACACATGCATTATGAGCATAGTTATCAAGCAATATTTAAGTATGTCAAAATTTTCAGATTTGTAGACAGTAATATCATACTTTACAATCAAAGAAGCAACTTCATAAGCACCCTTAAAAGCAATAAATTCTTTAATTTGTTCGATATCATAATAACTATAAACACCCTTTTCATAAGAAGATAAGATTTCATTATCATTAAACTCACATAAGTAAGGAAGGTGTTTTTTAGGGTTCTTAGAGCAACAAGTAAAATCAAAAAGTTCACAAAGATTCCAAGCATAACACAACAAAAAAATTATATGATTCCACAAGAGTCTCCCTTTTTCAGACAAACGGTGATGCACAAAATGAGCATGCTCATCTAAAGATTTTCCCTCAACTAAACTAGTTTGGGTTTCAGCACGAGCATATATGGATCGAAGATGATCCAAGTAGATAACTTTGAGTGGATCCATAACAATAGATTTTTAGCAAGCAAATAGAAGGCACATGGAAACACAAGCAAAGATAGCAAACAAGCAAAAAAGACATACAGGAAGATGAACAGAAAGAGGGGCGAATAAAAAGGAAAATCTTTTTGAAAATCATTTTAGAAGTGGGGGAGAGGAAAACGAGAGGCAAATGACAAATAATATAATGCAAGAGATGAGAGATTATGATGGTACTTGGTATGTCTTTTCTTGGCGTAGATCTCTCCGGCAACGGCGCCAGAAATTCTTCCTGCTACTTATTGAGATTGTGTTGGTTTTTCCCTCGAAGTGGAAAGGGTGATGCAGCAAAGTAGAGATAAGTATTACCCCCCAGTTTGAGAACCAAGGTATCAATCCAGTAGAAGACAACGCACAAATCACCGAATACTTGCACAAACAATCAAACAACCTGCACCCAACGTGATAAAGGGGTTGTCAATCCCTTCATGGTTACTTGCAAAAGTGAGATATGATAGAGATAGATAAACGATAAAGTAAATATTTTTGGTATTTTTAGTTTATAGACTAGAAAGTAAAAGATTGCAAAATAGTAGACCGGAAACTAATATGATGGAAAATAGACCTGGGGTCCATAGGTTTCACTAGAGGCTTCTCTCGAGATAGCAAATAATATGGTGGCTGAAAAAATTACTGCTGAACAATTGATAGAAAACCGTAAAATTTTGATGATATCTAAGACAATGATCATGAATATAGGCATCACGTCCATGTCAAGTAGACCGAAACAATTCTGCATCTACTACTGTTACTCCACACATCGACCGACTCCTGCCTGCATCTAGTGTACTAAGTTAATGAAGAACAGAGCAACGCATTAAGTAAGATGACATAGCAATATGATGAAAACCCCATCTTTTTATCCTTGATGGCAATAATACAATACGTGCCTTGCTGCCCCTACTATCACTCAGAAAGTACACCGCAAAATTAAACCCCAAAGCTAAGTTGTTCTCCCATTGCAAGAAAAACCAATCTAGTTGGCCAAACCAAACCGATAGTTCGAAAGAACTACAAAGATATCAAATAACAGAATTCAGAGAAGATTCAAATAATATTCATAGATAAGCTGATCATAAATCCACAATTCATAGGATCTCAGCAAACACACCACAAAAAAGTATTACATCGAATCGATCTCCAAGAACATCAAGGAGAACATGGTATTGAGAATCAAATAGAGAGAAGAATCCATCTAGCTACTAGCTATGGACCCGTAGGTATGTGGTAAACTACTCACGCTTCATCAGAAGGGCAATAGAGTTGATGTAGAAGCCCTTCGTCATCGAATCCACCTTTGATAGGGTGCCAGAAAAGGTCCATAGATGGGATCTCACGGGTACAAAAGGTTGCGGTGGTGAAAAAGTGTTTTCGTGGATGCCTCTCGTGGTTTGGGAATATATAGGCGGAAGAATTAGGTCAGGAGGGTCACAGTGGCCCACAAGGGTGGGGCGCGCCCTACCCCCCTAGGCACGCCCTCCGTCCTTGTGGCCTCCTCGTGGCTCCTCTGACTTCATATCCAAGTCCCCTGGTTGTCTTCTGGTCCAAGAATAACCATCGCAAAGGTTTCATTCCGTTTGGTATTCCTTTTTTGTAAAACTTAAAAATAAGGAAAAAATAGGAACTGGAATTGGGCTATAGGTTCATAGGTTAGTCCCAAAAAAATATAAAACAACATTAATGCATATAAACATCCAAAATTGATAATATAATAGCATGGAACAATCAAAAACTATAGATATGTTGGAGACGTATCAGTACAATCAAACTAAGGACCTCTACAGTGGTAGTTTCCCTCGCTAGATGCCATACTCTCCTAGGTTGTGAAACCAAGGCTATGATCATCAAAAGCTATGGAAATCAACGCAAATGGAGACCAAAGCTTTGACACCACTTGTAGGATCGAAAGTAGGTCTAGAGGGGGGTGATTAGACTACTTGACCAAATAAAAATCTAACCTTTTCCCAATTTTAAGTCTTGGCAGATTTTAGCAACTTAGCTCAAGTCAAACAATCAACCTACACATGCAATTCTAACAGTGTAGCAGCGAAAAGTATAACATTGCATATGAAGGTAAAGGGAAGGGTGTGGAGAAGGAAAACGCAATGTAGATTCGGAGATTTTGGCGTGGTTCTGATAGGTGGTGCTATCGTACATCCACATTGACGGAGACTTCAACCCACGAAGGGTAACGACTGTGCGAGTCCATGGAGGGCTCCACCCACGAAGGGTCCACGAAGAAGCAACCTTGTTTATCCCACCATGGCCATCACCCACGAAGGACATGCCTCACTCGGCTAGATCTTCACGAAGTAGGCGATCTCCTTGCCCTTACAAACTCCTTGGTTCAACTCCAGAATCTTGTCGTGGGCTCTCAAGTGACACCCAACCAATCTAGGAGACACCACTCTCCAATAGGTAATAGACGGGGTGTCGATGATAAACCCCTTGCTCTTGTGCTTCATATGATAGTCTCCCCAACACTCAACTCTCTCACATAGATTTGGCTATGGTGGAAAGAAGATTTGAGTGGAATGCAACTTGGAGAAGGCTAGAGATCAAGATTCTAGTGGTAGGATTGGAATGTCTTGGTCTCATCACATGAGTAGGTGGTTCTCTCAAAAAATGAGTAGTGGAAGTGTAGGCACGTTCTGATGGCTCTCTCTTAAATGGAGAAGGGGTGGAGGGGTATATATAGCCTCCACACAAAATCCAACTATTACACACATTTGACCCAACTCGGTCAGACCGAATAGAAGAACTTGGTGAGACCGATTTAGTTCAAAATGTGAATGTTAAGAATCTCGGTGGGACCGACATGATCAACTCGGTGGGACTGATGTGCTAGGGCTAGGGCAAAACCTCATCCCGATGAGACCGATCGCATGAACCCGATGAGGTCGATTTCCGTAATGAACAAACAAAGACTTGGTTAAGCAAACTCGGTGGGACCGGTCACTCCTTTCGGTGAGACCAAAACATTGTGAGAGGTAAACAGAGAGTTTGCAATGCGAATTCGGTGGGACCGATCGCTCATTTCGGTGAGACTGAAACATTACGGAGGTCAACAGAGAGTTTGCAATGCCATCTCGGTGAGATCGAGAGTGTAAGTGCATCTAGTGCCACCCTTAGTTGGTTTTGGAGTATTGACGACAAAGTTGGTTAAGGGACTAATGCGTTTGTGAGAATTGCAGGATAACGCAGGTAGTGCCCCTCATTGATTCGGTTTACCTACCGGAGATGACCCCTCAAAATGTATGAAGACATTAAAGACAATGGTGGTGTGTGAAGATATTCACACTGAAGTCTATGACATGAGAAGACATTGAGTGAAGACTATGGAGCGCAAAGACTGAGTTGTTTCGTTGTTTCCTTTTCTTCTTTGTTGAGTCATAGGAAACACCGTACTGTTAAGTGGGGTCCAAGTGAACTAAGTCAGAGTGACTGAAGTGATGTTCAGCCCAAATCCTATGTCTTCGAGCAAAGACAATGAGAGCAAATCTTATCCAGAGTTGGATGAGTCAGCTTTGCTTGTAGCCCAAGTAAAGTTGCCGTGTGTGTTTGAAATCTGACCGTTGGAACACGTGTCAGTTCCTTAGTGACCCAGGGTCATTTCGGACATATCAGGTCGGGTTGCCTTGTGGCTATAAATAGCCCACCCCCTACACCATAAATTGGTGGCTGCTCAGAGTTAGTTTACGGCTTTTGTCGTTTTGAGAGCAACCCACCTCGAAGCCTTTGAGAGAGAAATCCTTGCGAGCACAAAGCCCAAACACCCAGAACCAAAGAGTGTTAGGCATCACTGAAGTCTTTCTGTCTGTGTGACCTGAAGACTTATTACACTTGAGGATTGTGTATCCTCCAGCCGGTTAGGCATCCCGTTCTGAGCATCCAAGAGTCATTGTGGATTGCCGGTGAACGAAGTCTGTGAAGGTTCGGAAGTCTACCTTGAAGACTTACCAGAGTGATTGGGCGAGGACTGTGTGTCCTTAGCTCAAGGGGAATAAGCTGAAGACGCGGTCTTCTGAGTTGAATCTCAGCCTCCCTAACCAGACGTACAGTTGTCACAGCAACTGGAACTGGTCCAACAAATCCTGTGTCTTCAACAAGGGACTGGTTCTATCCCTTCCCTCCTTTACTTTGAGTTTGTCTTCGTGAAGTCATTGCCTATCTGTCTTATCTGTTTGACTTCATTGCTTGACTACTATTGTTGATTTGCTTCATACTATCTTCCATCCTGATCCTTACTACCTAGCTGCTATTAGTCTTTGTACGTTAACACTATTGCTTACTTGACTATGGCTTGCTTGTTGTAGTTTATCTTCCGCTGCATATCAATTAGGTCATTTCTATTGTTTGTCTTCGAAACTTCCACGTTTTGAAGACTTTGATAAAAATCGCCTATTCA
>NC_041389.1:694600641-694605702 GCF_002162155.2 Triticum dicoccoides | reverse complement strand
GTCGATAACTAGCACTTTCAATTGGTATCAGAGCAAGGTACTCCCTTGTTCTGTGTGATTCGGTTTAACCACCTGGAGTTTAGCTATGTCGACTGCAGGATTGAGGAATGTATCTTTCCCCACCTTTGACGGTCATGAATATCCTCGGTGGAAAGCCATGATGAAGAAGCGACTCATGGCTATGGACAGCGAACTGTGGACCGTCGCTGAGATTGGTCTTACCGATCTATGCAAGATGGCGGAGGCTGATGACATTCGCAAGTACACTCTACTGAACCTCACAGCAAAGGATGTGATCTGCTCCTGCCTGTCCCGAAATCAGTTCAGGAACGTCATGCACCTCAATCACGCGAAGCTAATCTAGGACCGGCTTTCTAAGGTCTATGAAAGTCATCTTAATCGTCTTGATCCTTGGCTTGATGACTACAAGGAGTCTCTTAAAGAGATGACCTTTCCACCTGAATCGTCTTCATCTTCACCATGCCTCATGGCAAGGGGTGCTAAGGTAACTGAATGCTACCTCTCTAAAACCAGTGATGATGAATCAGGTGATGAATTTGGCCCCAGCTATGTCAAACTTGCTTCCCTTGCCACTAAACAACAAAGAGCTTTGGAAAAGATTCAAAACATGCTTAGTAAGAGCGATGATATGTTGGGCGAAGAAATGGATCAGTCAAAAGCTTTGGATGAGAGTCTTCAGAGACTTCATTCCAAGTTTGACACCCTTCAAGATCAACATAATGCTCTCTTGTCTGATCATGAGAAACTTTCTTCTGAATGTCTTCAAATAGAGCAAGATCTTGAAAAGATAAGAGTGGATTATGAAGATCTTCTGAAGAAGAACGATTCATTACTTGCTCAACAAATCAGTGTTGCTCAGGATGAATTTGAACCACCATGTTTAAAATGCATTGAGCATGATAATGCTGCCTCTGTTGCTGAATGTTCCAATGCTACCACTGTTGCTTTGTCTTCAACTACTAATGTGGAAACTAACCCCTCTACTGAGGATACCACCACTATTGCTGATGAAAATGCTAGGTTGAAGACATTGCTTGAAACAGGGATGTACAAAAGTCTGAAAGGGCATCAGACACTTTGTGAAAGTAGATTATGAACCGAAACCCTAGGAAAGAGGGTGTTGGGTTCGAGAGGAAAATGAATGCTGATGGTTCCTACTGGAAGCCTGAGCAGTATCCCAAAACCACATGGGTTGCTGCAAAGGAACCTTCAGTGCATCCATCCACCTTATCTAGCTTTACCTGTGCTAATCCTATTATCATTGATGAATCCTTTGATGCAAACTATAAACTATTCAAAAATCAGAATGGTGAAGTGTTTGCCAGGTATATTGGTACTAACTGCAGGAATGGACCGCCAATAAAGAAGATCTGGGTTCCCAAAAGCTGTCTTAAGAATCTTCTAGTGAATGTCATCATGACACCACCTGGGAAGAAGACAAACCCCAGACCAAAGGCATCATATGGTCCAACGGCTTCATACGAATACAGGACTCACTTGAGTCACCCTAACACTAATGTTTTGCAGGGAAATCGTACTCAAACTTATGAATATGAACATGTGTCCTCAAACCGCCATGTTCATAGGGCTAAGAACTTTTCTACTTATTCATATGAGTATCATTCATCTCCTGCAAGGCTATTTGCTAGGGCTTCAAAGCCGAAATTCTCAGATGCTGCACTTAGACTCATTGCTTCTAATCCGCCCCTAAAGATGTGGGTGGTGAAGAAGAACAAACTCTCTTTTGCAGAACATGGTCTCTAGCCAGCAATCAAAGGCGTCCGATATTATTGCTAGGGACCTAAAACACAAAGGGACGCATGATAAAATGACCTACTATGTATTCCACATATGAATCGCTTACCTGTCATACTGTGTGCTAACTTTCATCTATGTTGTGATAATCCAAGTGTGCGTCAAATGCTTATGCTTCACAACATACCTTGTGAAGCCTATCCTCCTAACTGCACTGTAGGGTATGACACCTCGTGCATCAGAATGGATTATGGACAGCGGATGCACTAATCATATGACTGGTGATCGAAGTCTTCTCATGGACTCAACCTTACGTCCATCTGACAAGAGTCAAGTCACATTTGCTGACACTGGTAAAGGCAAGGTATTGGGTCTAGGTAGGGTTGCAATCTCAAAGGATCAACACATGGATAAAGTGATGCTTGTTGAATCCCTTGGATTCAACTTAATGTCTGTCTCAATGCTTTGTGACTTAAACATGATTGTGATATTCGGAAAATATCGTTGCCTTGTACTAATGGAATCTGACAAGTCTCTAGTCTTTGAAGGGTATAGGAAAGGTGATCTATACATGGTAGATTTCTCAGCAGGTCCACAGCTTGTCGTATGTCTTCTTGCAAAAGCTTCAGAATGCTGGCTCTGGCATCGGAGGCTGGGACATGCTGGCATGAGGAACTTACACACTCTCGTCAAGAAGAAGCATGTCATAGGCATCGATGGTGTCAAGTTCAAGAAAGATCATTTGTGTGGTGCTTGCGAAGCTGGGAAGATGACTAGGGCCAAGCACCCCTCGAAGACAATCATGACAACATCTCAACCCTTTGAGCTGTTGCACATGGACTTATTTGGTCTTACTCACTACTCTACCCTCGCAACAAAGGCGTGTCTCTATGGCTTCGGCATTGTTGATGACTACTCAAGATATACATGGGTGCACATAATTCTCTACAAGACGGAAGTACAAGATGTCTTCAGACGATTCGCCAATCGAGCAATGAACAATTATGGCGTCAAGATCAAGCATATCAGAAGTGATAATGGCACTGAATTCAAGAACACCGGGCTTGATCTTTATCTGGATACAATGGGAATCACTCATGAATTTTCTGCTCCATACACACCTCAGCAAAATGACATTGTTGAGCGCAAGAACAGAACCCTCATTGAGATGGCTCGAACAATGCTCGACGAGTACAAGACACCAACAAAGTTCTGGCCTGAAGCTATTGATACTGCATATCACATCATCAACCGTGTCTACATCCATAAGCTTCTAGGCAAAACATCCTATGAGCTCCTTACTGGCAAGAAGCCAAATGTCAGCTACTTCAGAGTTTTTGGTGCTAGATGCCGGATCAAGGATCCCCATCACAAGTCAAAATTTGAACCCAAAGCTCACGAAGGCTTCATTCTCGGCTATGGAAAGGACTCGCACTCTTACAGAGTCTTCAACCTCTTCCACTACAAAATCGTTGAAACTGTGGACGTGCGATTTGATGAAACCCATGGTTCACAACGAGAGCTCCTGCCAAGCACATTAGATGAAGCTCCTTCCAGCGAATCTATCAAGCTGATGGGAACTGGTGAAATCATGCCCTCTGATGCACAGCCTGTAGAGGAACTTATCATTTCTGCACCAAACCAACCTGAAGACAATGCTCAGACCGAAGACAATCCTTCCAATGATGACAATGATCAGCATGAGCAAGGTCTTCGTCTAGTTCATCATCGTGTTGCAAATGAAGTACAAATTGAGAAGATAATTGATAGCATCAATGCACCTGGTCCGCTTACTCGCTCAAGAGCAACACAGTTAGCAAATTTCTGTGGGCATTTTTCATTTGTATCAATATCTGAACCCAAGAAAGTTGTTGAAGCCTTTATGGAACCTGGATGGATTCAAGCCATGCAAGAAGAACTTCAACAGTTCAAGCTGAATAATGTTTGGGAACTTGTCAAGCGCCCTGACCCTCGCAAGCATAACATTATTGGCACTAAATGGATATATCGGAACAAGCAAGATGAGCATGGTCAAGTCATCAGAAACAAAGCACGTCTTGTGGCACAAGGATGTACTCAAGTTGAAGGAATTGACTTCGATGAAACATTTGCTCCTATGGCTAGGCTTGAAGCTATTCGCATACTGCTAGCCTATGATAATCACCACAACATCTTGCTATATCAAATGGATGTGAAAAGTTCTTTCCTCAATGGCAAGATTGAAGAAGAAGTGTATGTTGCTCAACCACCTGGCTTTGAAGATCCAAAACATCCTGATATGGTGTACAAACTAAACAAAGCACTGTATGGCCTCAAACAAGCTCCTCGCGCTTGGTATGATACAATCAAAGACTTCCTGAAGAGCAAAGGCTTCAAACCAGGATCCCTGGATCCCACACTCTTCACGAAGACATATGATGGTGAACTGTTTGTGTGCCAAATATATGTGGATGACATAATCTTCGGCTGCACCAACCAGAAGTATAGTGATGAGTTTGGATACATGATGCAAGAGCAATATCAGATGTCCATGATGGGTGAGCTGAAGTTCTTCCTTGGTCTTCAAATTCGTCAGCAAAGAAATGGCATCTTCATATCTCAAGAAAAATATCTCAAAGACTGTCTGAAGAAGTTTGGCATGCAATATTGCAAAGGTTACACGACGCCAATGCCAGCCAAACATCATCTTGGTCCCGACGACAATGGTAAAGAGTTCGATCAAAAGGTATACCGCTCCATGATTGGTTCTTTACTTTATTGATGTGCATCTAGGCCAGATATTATGCTTAGTGTTTGCATGTGTGCTCGATTCCAAGCGGCACCAAAGGAATCGCATCACTTAGCTGTGAAGCGAATTCTTAGATATTTGGCCTACACCCCAACACTCGGATTATGGTATCCAAAGGGCTCAAGATTTGATCTGGTTGGATTCTCGGATGCTGATTATGCTGGTGACAAGGTTGATCGCAAGTATACATCTGGCACATGTCACTTTCTGGGACGATCACTGGTCGGTTGGTCTTCAAAGAAGCAAAACTGTGTATCACTCTCAACTGCTGAATCTGAATACATTGCTGCTAGATCTTGTTGTGCTCAGCTTCTGTGGATGAAGCAAACTCTCAAGGACTATGGCATCAATCTGAAGCAAGTCCCTCTCTTCTGCGAGAACGAAAGCGCCATCAAGATTGCCAACAATCCAGTTCAGCACTCGAAGACAAAGCACATTGAAATTCGTCATCATTTTCTCAGAGATCATGTCATGAAGAAAGATATTGACATCATTCA
>NC_041389.1:694593030-694600022 GCF_002162155.2 Triticum dicoccoides | reverse complement strand
TATACCAGTATTCTGTCCTCTACAGCATTCACTTATAGCTATGTCTTCATTGTTAAATCTTTTGAACTAAGTGAATGTGATCGGACCCTAATCTCTCTATGCTTACTATCTCAAACTCTATCTGTCCAAATCAGATGCATTCTGTTGAAACTGTCGAATGTCTTCTCTGCATCCTTGTCAGCAGAAGACACAGAGACAAACATCAAGTCCTCATTAAATGATTCATATTTATTATCAATATCCGGAGAAGCCGGAACAACCATCCGACAAACTTGGCGGGCGTGGGAACGTGGGACAACTCTGAGTATGTTGCATGCTTGCCACGTGTCCCACGGATGTGAACAGACAGGGGCACCTGCGTAATTGCGCTGTGCTGCACACCTACTTATAAATATGTGCCCCCTGCGGTCAAGAAAACCTTCTTCCACCTCTCGACCTCGTCAAAACCCTAGTGCCACCACTATCTCTCGACGATGCCGGCGATGAAGCGCTTAGCTGCCGCGACTTCTCCGACGCCGTCCTCACGCCGGCCGCGGGCATCGTCCTCTCCGCCACCGCCGTAGGTGTCCTCCGTCGCCAAGTTAGGGCACGATGGATTGAACTGCTCGGTCTCCTATTCATTCCATCTAGCAGTTCTTCGTGCGGTAAATATAACTCTATTTTTACCAGCTTTTTGATCCTCAATGATTCATCCAATTTACCAAAATTGGTTTCTGTCTATACAAAGTTAGATCTATTCTGTCTGCATCTCATACTGCCTAGTATATTCACTTAAGCTTCACATCTAGTTAGATTCCTCACTTGTACTTATTCACGGATTCGTACAAATCTGGAACCGACTCTCAACACATAAGTGAATGTCTTTGCAACATGAGGTCAATGTCTTCAAACTGATTTATCTTCAAAATCTTCTGAAAATGCATATGACCTCTTCCCCTTCCCTCGCATCTCTAATGTTGTCACAGGTACATGTCCGTGGGAGAATCCCTAGGTTCTCATAGTCTGCATTCGTTTGCAGAGTTCTTACAGCAACACATTGAATCTCCCGAAGCCAGTTCATGTCTGACCAGCAAGCGAAAGCCTTTGAAGCCTTTGAACATATTGAAACCATTTAGTTTGATGTTCATGGCTACAGAGAAATCTGTAAGGAAGGGTGGCAGACAGCGTCGTGGGGGAACATCAAAGGATCTGCCTGATGATCTTGCAGAAATTTACAAGATAGATCCTGAAGAAGATTATAATTAGCGCAAGACTCAAATCCAATGGATTCGACGCTATTGGGCTGAACAATGGTTCAAGTACAAGTTCGTGACCCAGGAGTACGCTAAGAAGAATGCTATCAAGAGCCCTTGGGGTGATATTCTCTATCGAGGCCTTCCCCCTAAGAACAAAGTTGAAGCCATTGCACAAGAATTCTATCCGTGCATGGTCCGTGGACCACAGCCTGAAGAAGCCGACCCATCATCATTGCTCTAGTATCGTGACGACAATCTCTTCAAGCGCAATTTCCAGTATGCTAAGGCTTCGGCAAAGGAAAACAAGAAGTCATGGGGATTAAACTTCAATCCTGGTCCCTCTGCTCCCCGTGATGATGGCACACGTGAAGCTGAAGAAAATAGAATTGGCCCCTTTGCAAACCTTGATGGCCTCATCTCTTACATCTTGGTACAAGGTGCCAAAGTGGATCATTCTGCCAATGATGCAGGTTCTGATAAAGCCCCAGCTCCTCCTCCAAGGCTGCAGAAGCCAAAGAAGATTAAGGCTTCATCATCAGCTGCACCTCCAAAAGCTTCTCGTGTGAAGCCACTGGCCACTGCACCTCCTCAAGCCAGTGTGCAGTCTGAAGATCTTTCACGCATCTCCAAGAAGACGGAGAAGAAAAAGAAAATCGTCAAGAGTACTGATCAGGCTTTAACTCCTACTGCTATTCTGCGTGAAGAGCACATTGATCTGTCCAGCGATGACAATCTTGTAGATGATGCTCTTGAGCAACTGATCAAGAGCAAGGAAGAAGCAGAGATCTTCAACAACTTGCCTCTCTTTGATGTGGCAATCATCCATAACTTCATTGATGAGTGGTTTGACACACCAAATCTCAGCTTTGATGATCTGCAACTTCCAATTGGCCTTAGCATCACCTTCAATGGCGACATTGCTTCTGAGCTAGCTATTGCTCAGCGCATCATCGAACTGAAGCACAAGATTGACTATGAAAAGGCTCAGTTCAAGAAGCATGTGGCCACGCTCAACGTGCAAGATGTCAAGAACTTCAAGATCATGCTGCACAAGCTCAAAGAAGCCTTTCACAAGAAGTGTGAAGAAGCTCGAGGCTCCAGAGAGTGCATGAAAAATCTGGCTGACAAGTGTGTGCTTGCCTGCAATGAGGCTGAGAAGCGCAAGGCCCTTGGTCGTCCTGGCATCGACCCCAGGATGGCTGCAAAGAAGAAGAAATCGATTGTCCAATCTGCACCTTCAAGGCAAGATGAACCTCGTATTGTCTTCCCAAGAAGCATGACTGGCTCGAAACCAAAGGTCTCGTCAACTGCTTCAGAACAGAAGAAGACGAGGGCTGCAGAGGCTGAAACCAAAAAAAGGAAAACCTCAGAAGCCTCTGATGCTGCTCCCTCCAAGAAGAAGTGCAAGACCAAGAAGAGTCGGGCTGCTCCCACAGAGCCCCTTGTTGTTGAACCCATCCCAGTGGTTCGTCCTGCATCTACAACCCAAGAACTTCGCATGACTGTTCACGAGTCTGCTTCCACAGAGGCTCCTGAAGCTGAAGAGATTCCAGCAGTTGATTCCATCACTGCTGAAGACATTGGTCATCATGACAATGTTGAAGATGATGAAGTTCTTCCTCAAATTGAATACAATGTGGTATCATTGCCTGTTCGTACGAACAGCGAAATCATCAGCATTGGTCGTCCTCTGGCGCCAATTGCTCAGGATGCTTCACGGGTTGATCGCCCGCAACAACAAGACTCCCCCAGTACTCCCCACCAACAACAAGCCACACCATCCGTGCAAGTTGAAGAGGATGAGGACCTGCCCACTCCATCTCCAAAGGCGTCGCCTGTACTACAAAGGCTTCGCAAAGGACCAAGGCCTCAAGCCCCTCTTCTGAGCGTTCCAGAAGGAGAAGTGCACCATCAACCTGTTTCACGTCAAGTGTTTTCATAAGCCACTCCTGCTATGAATGTCTCCGTGTCTGAAGCACCAGCTGCTGAAGACAATCCGGATGCATCAGCCGATGACGAACGTCAAGAAGAACGTGTCCCTACTCCCCCCATTCCTGAAGAAACTGTTCATGAAGTGAACGTATATGTGCCTGACCCTCCAGCTCATCAAGTGGAGGTTGAAAACCTTGAGGCTGCCACCACCAACACCAATGAAGCCGATGAAAATGCTCCTGAAGCTTCTGTTGTGCAGCCCGAAGCCACTGTTGCTGCCACTGCTCCTGTTCCACCACCAAGGCCCTATACAATCGAGCAAGCCTACAACCATGGCGAGCTAATCAAAGTAAGATGGCCCATTCTGGTCCCTCTGCCTATTGTCTCTGGTCCTCAATTTGACTATCACATTGAGCATAGGCCTCAGGTCCAGAAGCCAAAGCCAAGACTGCCAAGGTTTCCAGGTACTGCCACATCTGTCGGGCCCTTCAATGCAAATGGCTTCAAAAGCCACAACACATTCTTTGACAGCTCAAAGAACCCCTACACGAAGCCAAGAATCTCATCAGATCGGTTCTGGAGTCATCAGCAGTGAAGCTATTACTCCTGTGTTCTCTATGATCAAGGGCGCATTTTCCCTCATATGCGCCTCGACACTTAAGCCATTGCAGGACTGCCATGCTTAGAAGAAGCACTTGACTGCTTTCGTGATGCTGATCTGCTCAGCTTTGTCACAGACAAAGAACATTGGAATGAAGAGCTATTGCTTCAATTCTATGCTACGCTCCACATTCGCGGTTATAACAGAGATACGAAGACATGGGTTCTCGAGTGGATGACAGGAAATGTTCATCATGAAGCCAAAGCTCTTCACATCATTGAGCTTACAGGCCTATCCACTCCCAGAGAGCTATATGAACCTGGTTGCAAAACCACCGCAATGCACTGGAGAGCATCTTCCATAAGCCTGAACCCAATATGAGCCAGATGTTGAGCATGATGAAGCCTTTGCCACGTGATGCTGAATATCCAAAGGAGTTCTTTGTTGATGACCTTGAGTATCTGCCGCGCACTATATATCATATCATCAGGCGGACTCTATGGCCGATCAAAGGACATTCATCAGCTGCAAAACTTGAAGGAGCCGTGAAGACATTGGTCTTTTACATCCTCAATGGCATCAGCTTCAATGCGCAAGATTTCTTCATCAGGTAACTGGCTGCATCTGGATCTGACCTCTTCGGACTGAAATTCTATGCTCCATGGGTCATGCGCCTCATCAAGCAACATTCTGCTGTCAACTATCAACCATCTGCTCGCAATCATGTGATCTTCCTACCAGAGGTTGATATGTCAGTTGAAGCCATATACCCTGAACCTGCCAAGAAGCCTCTTTGTCTTCAAAATGTTGAACATCAAAGCTTCACTCAGTCTATGGAAGGAGTCCAAGCTGTCACGCGTGTCTATCCGATGGCTGGAAACATTCGTCTACCTCATCGTGTGCCAGCTGAAGCTACAGCGAGCACGATTGCTCAAAGGCCTCGGAAGCGCTCCCGGGTCCTGAATGACCGAGAACTTCTTGTGGACCTGCATCAGAAACAAGATAAGCATCATTTTTGGCTCAAGCGTCAGATGCAAAGCCTCTTGGTGGATGTAAATCGCATTGAAAACCTTGCCACCAAGAATGCATTTGTCACTCATGAAACTTGTCGGCGATCATGGAAGTGTTTGACCCTGCTCAGTGTTGAAGCTGATCTTCAAGATGATGGCTTCACTGAAAGATTCAAGTTTGACTCCACTCCTCCACGGAATGCCGTCCTACGAAGAACTCCATCTCTTGAAGACTCTGACTATTCTTCCTCTGTGGCAACTGTAAATGCCAATGTGATCGATGATGAAGACGATGCAACTTCACCGCCCCCTACTTCTGCACGCATCGACACTGCACCAAGTTCGTCTGCACCGCCAACCAACAACGACAACCCTACTGCTTCACCTACTCCTCAAGAAGACGAGTAGATGCTCTATGTCTTCAAACCTTTTTGGTCATTATTGACAAAAGGGGGAGAAGCATATGAGTTGATAGTCTTCAAGCGGGTTCATAAGGGCGGTTGCTTTATATTTTTTCCTAGTGCTTACAACTCTTGCTTTTGATACACTTTGTTCTTTGAGTTGTAACACTTAAACTTGATGGTCGTCTGCCACTTATTTGCGTTTCCACGTGCAATGATAACTTCCACACTTAGATCATTCTGCAGACGTCCATTTTTCATTATGCATGTCCTTCTCTTAGCTATATCATTTCATGCATGATGAATTATCTTCATAAGTTGAAGAGGATCTCCACAAGTACAACCTGCCATGTGCATTTGCATTCCAAAAGCAATTTATTTATATGCACATCTTCAGGGGGAGCCCTTGCCACTTATGAAGACAATACGCTATCCTTTACAATTTCACATACTTCTTTCCCGTTGAAAACTTCAACCAGTTTGTCATCAATCACCAAAAAGGGGGAGATTGTAAGTGCATCTAGTGCCACCCCTAGTTGGTTTTGGAGTATTGACGACAAAGTTGGTTGAGGGACTAATGCGTTTGTGAGAATTGCAGGATAACGCAGGTAGTGTCCCTCATTGATTCGGTTTACCTACCGGAGATGACCCCTAAAAATGTATGAAGACATTGAAGACAATGGTGGTGTGTGAAGATATTCACACTGAAGTCTATGACATGAGAAGACATTGAGTGAAGACTATGGAGCGCGAAGACTGAGTTGTTTTGTTGTTTCCTTTTCTTCTTTGTTGAGTCATATGAACCACCGTACTATTAAGTGGGGTCCAAGTGAACTAAGTCAGAGTGACTAAAGTGATGCTCAACCCAAATCCTATGTCTTTGAGCGAAGACAATGAGAGCAAATCTTATCCAGAGCTGGATGAGTCAGCTTTGCTTGAAGCCCAAGTAAAGTTGCCGTGTGTGTTTGAAATCTGACCGTTGGAACACATGTCAGTTCCTTAGTGACCCAGGGTCATTTCGGACATATTAGGTCGGGTTGCCTTGTGGCTATAAATAGCCCACCCCCTACACCATAAATTGGTGGCTGCTCAGAGTTAGTTTACGGCTTTTGTCGTTTTGAGAGCAACCCACCTCGAAGCCTTTGAGAGAGAAATCCTTGCGAGCACAAAGCCCAAACACCCAGAACCAAAGAGTGTTAGGCATCACTGAAGTCTTTCTGTCTGTGTGACCTGAAGACTTATTACACTTGAGGATTGTGTATCCTCCAGCCGGTTAGGCATCCCGTTTTGAGCATCCAAGAGTCATTGTGGATTGCCGGTGAACAAAGTCTGTGAAGGTTCGGAATTCTACCTTGAAGACTTACCAGAGTGATTGGGAGAGGACTGTGTGTCCTTAGCTCAAGGGGAATAAGGTGAAGACGCGGTCTTCTGAGTTGAATCTCAGCCTCCCTAACCAGACATACAGTTGTCACAGCAACTGGAACTGGTCCAACAGATCCTGTGTCTTCAACAAGTGACTGGTTCTATCCCTTCCCTCCTTTACTTTGAGTTTGTCTTCGTGAAGTCATTGCCTATCTGTCTTATCTGTTTGACTTCATTGCTTGACTACTATTGTTGATTGGCTTCATACTATCTTCCATCCTGATCCTTACTACCTAGCTGCTATTAGTCTTTGTACGTTAACACTATTACTTACTTGACTATGGCTTGCTTGTTGTAGTTTATCTTCCGCTGCATATCAATTAGGTCATTTCTATTGTTTGTCTTCGAAACTTCCACGTTTTGAAGACTTTGATAAAAATCGCCTATTCAC
>NC_041389.1:694575677-694592864 GCF_002162155.2 Triticum dicoccoides | reverse complement strand
TCAATTGGTATCAGAGCAAGGTACTCCCTTGTTCTGTGTGATTCGGTTTAACCACCTGGAGTTTAGCTATGTCGACTGCAGGATTGAGGAATGTATCTTTCCCCACCTTTGACGGTCATGAATATCCTCGGTGGAAAGCCATGATGAAGAAGCGACTCATGGCTATGGACAGCGAACTGTGGACCGTCACTGAGATTGGTCTTACCGATCTATGCAAGATGGCGGAGGCTGATGACATTCGCAAGTACACTCTACTGAACCTCACAGCAAAGGATGTGATCTGCTCCTGCCTGTCCCGAAATCAGTTCAGGAACGTCATGCACCTCAATCACGCGAAGCTAAGCTAGGACCGGCTTTCTGAGGTCTATGAAAGTCATCTTAATCGTCATGATCCTTGGCTTGATGACTACAAGGAGTCTCTTAAAGAGATGACCTTTCCACCTGAATCGTCTTCATCTTCACCATGCCTCATGGCAGGGGGTGCTAAGGTAACTGAATGCTACCTCTCTAAAACCAGTGATGATGAATTAGGTGATGAATTTGGCCCCAGCTATGTCGAACTTGCTTCCCTTGCCACTAAACAACAAAGAGCTTTGGAAAAGATTCAAAACATGCTTAGTAAGAGCGATGATATGTTGGGCGAAGAAATGGATCAGTCAGAAGCTTTGGATGAGAGTCTTCAGAGACTTCATTCCAAGTTTGACACCCTTCAAGATCAACATAATGCTCTCTTGTCTGATCATGAGAAACTTTCTTCTGAATGTCTTCAAAGAGAGCAAGATCTTGAAAAGATAAGAGTGGATTATGAAGATCTTCTGAAGAAGAATGATTCATTACTTGCTCAACAAATCAGTGTTGCTCAGGATGAATTTGAACCACCATGTTTAAAATGCATTGAGCGTGATAATGCTGCCTCTGTTGCTGAATGTTCCAATGCTACCACTGTTGCTTTGTCTTCAACTACTAATGTGGAAACTAACCCCTCTACTGAGGATACCACTACTATTGCTGATGAAAATGCTAGGTTGAAGACATTGCTTGAAACAGGGATGTACAAAAGTCTGAAAGGGCATCAGACACTTTGTGATGTCCTCAAAAAGTAGATTATGAACCGAAACCCTAGGAAAGAGGGTGTTGGGTTCGAGAGGAAAATGAATGCTGATGGTTCCTACTGGAAGCCTGAGCAGTATCCCAAAACCACATGGGTTGCTGCAAAGGAACCTTCAGTGCATCCATCCACCTTATCTAGCTTTACCTGTGCTAATCCTATTATCATTGATGAATCCTTTGATGCAAACTATAAACTATTCAAAAATCAGAATGGTGAAGTGTTTGCCAGGTATATTGGTACTAACTGCAGGAATGGACCGCCAATGAAGAAGATCTGGGTTCCCAAAAGCTGTCTTAAGAATCTTCTAGTGAATGTCATCATGACACCACCTGGGAAGAAGACAAACCCCAGACCAAAGGCATCATATGGTCCAACGGCTTCATACGAATACAGGACTCACTTGAGTCACCCTAACGCTAATGTTTTGCAGGGAAATCGTACTCAAACTTATGAATATGAACATGTATCCTCAAACCGCCATGTTCATAGGGCTAAGAACTTTTCTGCTTATTCATATGAGTATCATTCATCTCCTGCAAGGCTATTTGCTAGGGCTTCAAAGCCGAAATTCTCAGATGCTGCACTTAGACTCATTGCTTCTAATCCACCCCTAAAGATGTGGGTGGTGAAGAAGAACAAACTCTCTTTTGCAGAACATGGTCTCTAGCCAGCAATCAAAGGCGTCCGATATTATTGCTAGGGACCTAAAACACAAAGGGACGCATGATAAAATGACCTACTATGTATTCCACATATGAATCGCTTACCTGTCATACTGTGTGCTAACTTTCATCTATGTTGTGATAATCCAAGTGTGCGTCAAATGCTTATGCTTCACAACATACCTTGTGAAGCCTATCCTCCTAACTGCACTGTAGGGTATGACACCTCGTGCATCAGAATGGATTATGGACAGCGGATGCACTAATCATATGACTGGTGATCGAAGTCTTCTCATGGACTCAACCTTACGTCCATCTGACAAGAGTCAAGTCACATTTGCTGACACTGGTAAAGGCAAGGTATTGGGTCTAGGTAGGGTTGCAATCTCAAAGGATCAACACATGGATAAAGTGATGCTTGTTGAATCCCTTGGATTCAACTTAATGTCTGTCTCAATGCTTTGTGACTTAAACATGATTGTGATATTCGGAAAATATCGTTGCCTTGTACTAATGGAATCTGACAAGTCTCTAGTCTTTGAAGGGTATAGGAAAGGTGATCTATACATGGTAGATTTCTCAGCAGGTCCACAGCTTGTCGTATGTCTTCTTGCAAAAGCTTCAGAATGCTGGCTCTGGCATCGGAGGCTGGGACATGCTGGCATGAGGAACTTACACACTCTCGTCAAGAAGAAGCATGTCATAGGCATCGATGGTGTCAAGTTCAAGAAAGATCATTTGTGTGGTGCTTGCGAAGCTGGGAAGATGACTAGGGCCAAGCACCCCTCGAAGACAATCATGACAACATCTCAACCCTTTGAGCTGTTGCACATGGACTTATTTGGTCTTACTCACTACTCTACCCTCGCAACAAAGGCGTGTCTCTATGGCTTCGGCATTGTTGATGACTACTCAAGATATACATGGGTGCACATAATTCTCTACAAGACGGAAGTACAAGATGTCTTCAGACGATTCGCCAATCGAGCAATGAACAATTATGGCGTCAAGATCAAGCATATCAGAAGTGATAATGGCACTGAATTCAAGAACACCGGGCTTGATCTTTATCTGGATACAATGGGAATCACTCATGAATTTTCTGCTCCATACACACCTCAGCAAAATGACATTGTTGAGCGCAAGAACAGAACCCTCATTGAGATGGCTCGAACAATGCTCGACGAGTACAAGACACCAACAAAGTTCTGGCCTGAAGCTATTGATACTGCATATCACATCATCAACCGTGTCTACATCCATAAGCTTCTAGGCAAAACATCCTATGAGCTCCTTACTGGCAAGAAGCCAAATGTCAGCTACTTCAGAGTTTTTGGTGCTAGATGCCGGATCAAGGATCCCCATCACAAGTCAAAATTTGAACCCAAAGCTCACGAAGGCTTCATTCTCGGCTATGGAAAGGACTCGCACTCTTACAGAGTCTTCAACCTCTTCCACTACAAAATCGTTGAAACTGTGGACGTGCGATTTGATGAAACCCATGGTTCACAACGAGAGCTCCTGCCAAGCACATTAGATGAAGCTCCTTCCAGCGAATCTATCAAGCTGATGGGAACTGGTGAAATCATGCCCTCTGATGCACAGCCTGTAGAGGAACTTATCATTTCTGCACCAAACCAACCTGAAGACAATGCTCAGACCGAAGACAATCCTTCCAATGATGACAATGATCAGCATGAGCAAGGTCTTCGTCTAGTTCATCATCGTGTTGCAAATGAAGTACAAATTGAGAAGATAATTGATAGCATCAATGCACCTGGTCCGCTTACTCGCTCAAGAGCAACACAGTTAGCAAATTTCTGTGGGCATTTTTCATTTGTATCAATATCTGAACCCAAGAAAGTTGTTGAAGCCTTTATGGAACCTGGATGGATTCAAGCCATGCAAGAAGAACTTCAACAGTTCAAGCTGAATAATGTTTGGGAACTTGTCAAGCGCCCTAACCCTCGCAAGCATAACATTATTGGCACTAAATGGATATATCGGAACAAGCAAGATGAGCATGGTCAAGTCATCAGAAACAAAGCACGTCTTGTGGCACAAGGATGTACTCAAGTTGAAGGAATTGACTTCGATGAAACATTTGCTCCTATGGCTAGGCTTGAAGCTATTCGCATACTGCTAGCCTATGATAATCACCACAACATCTTGCTATATCAAATGGATGTGAAAAGTTCTTTCCTCAATGGCAAGATTGAACAAGAAGTGTATGTTGCTCAACCACCTGGCTTTGAAGATCCAAAACATCCTGATATGGTGTACAAACTAAACAAAGCACTGTATGGCCTCAAACAAGCTCCTCGCGCTTGGTATGATACAATCAAAGACTTCCTGAAGAGCAAAGGCTTCAAACCAGGATCCCTGGATCCCACACTCTTCACGAAGACATATGATGGTGAACTATTTGTGTGCCAAATATATGTGGATGACATAATCTTCGGCTGCACCAACCAGAAGTATAGTGATGAGTTTGGATACATGATGCAAGAGCAATATCAGATGTCCATGATGGGTGAGCTGAAGTTCTTCCTTGGTCTTCAAATTCGTCAGCAAAGAAATGGCATCTTCATATCTCAAGAAAAATATCTCAAAGACTGTCTGAAGAAGTTTGGCATGCAAGATTGCAAAGGTTACACGACGCCAATGCCAGCCAAACATCATCTTGGTCCCGACGACAATGGTAAAGAGTTCGATCAAAAGGTATACCGCTCCATGATTGGTTCTTTACTTTATTGATGTGCATCTAGGCCAGATATTATGCTTAGTGTTTGCATGTGTGCTCGATTCCAAGCGGCACCAAAGGAATCGCATCACTTAGCTGTGAAGCGAATTCTTAGATATTTGGCCTACACCCCAACACTCGGATTATGGTATCCAAAGGGCTCAAGATTTGATCTGGTTGGATTCTCGGATGCTGATTATGCTGGTGACAAGGTTGATCGCAAGTATACATCTGGCACATGTCACTTTCTGGGACGATCACTGGTCGGTTGGTCTTCAAAGAAGCAAAACTGTGTATCACTCTCAACTGCTGAATCTGAATACATTGCTGCTAGATCTTGTTGTGCTCAGCTTCTGTGGATGAAGCAAACTCTCAAGGACTATGGCATCAATCTGAAGCAAGTCCCTCTCTTCTGCGAGAACGAAAGCGCCATCAAGATTGCCAACAATCCAGTTCAGCACTCGAAGACAAAGCACATTGAAATTCGTCATCATTTTCTCAGAGATCATGTCATGAAGAAAGATATTGACATCATTCATGTCAACACTGAAGAGCAACTGGCAGATATCTTCACAAAGCCCTTGGATGAGAAAAGGTTTTGCATGTTACGGTGTGAGCTAAATATCTTGGAATCCTCAAATGTCCTGTGATCAGGCACACATCCTAACACTTATGCATGTTAATGACTTAGATGTGCAACACACGAAGTAAAGTATATCTTCAATCAATGAAGACTTACATTCTGAGTGTGAATACATTAACATGGAAATTGACTTCGGATCGCCACGATAATTGTGCGCCGTGTTTGGGTCTAATACTTCCTATACGGTGGATAGCACCACCACCAGAATTTCTTGGTTTGAAGTGTTTCACTCATGGCGTTATTGTTGAATATCTTCGCATATTGATTTGTCTTCAATTTTCAATTTATCTATCTTCATGATTTACTTCACTATGTTGAGTTGATTTCTTTCTCATATATATATATATATATATATATATATATATATATATATGTATGTATGTATATATATATACCAGTATTCTATCCTCTACAGCATTCACTTATAGCTATGTCTTCATTGTTAAATCTTTTGAACTAAGTGAATGTGATCGGACCCTAATCTCTCTATGCTTACTATCTCAAACTCTATCTGTCCAAATCATATGCATTCTGTTGAAACTGTCGAATGTCTTCTCTGCATCCTTGTCAGCAGAAGACACAGAGACAAACATCAAGTCCTCATTAAATGATTCATATTTATTATCAATATCCGGAGAAGCCGGAACAACCATCCGACAAACTTGGCGGGCGTGGGAACGTGGGACAACTCTGAGTATGTTGCATGCTTGCCACGTGTCCCACGGATGTGAACAGACAGGGGCACCTGTGTAATTGCGCTGTGCTGCACACCTACTTATAAATACGTGCCCCCTGCGGTCAAGAAAACCTTCTTCCACCTCTCGACCTCGTCAATACCCTAGTGCCACCACTATCTCTCGACGATGCCGGCGACGAAGCGCTTAGCTGCCGCGACTTCTCCGACGCCGTCCTCACGCCGGCGCGGGCATCGTCCTCTCCGCCACCGCCGTAGGTGTCCTCCGTCGCCAAGTTAGGGCACGGTGGATTGAACTGCTCGGTCTCCTATTCATTCCATCTAGCAGTTCTTCGTGCGGTAAATATAACTCTATTTTTACCAGCTTTTTGATCCTCAATGATTCATCCAATTTACCAAAATTGGTTTCTGTCTATACAAAGTTAGATCTATTCTGTCTGCATCTCATACTGCCTAGTATATTCACTTAAGCTTCACATCTAGTTAGATTCCTCACTTGTACTTATTCACGGATTCGTACAAATCTGGAACCGACTCTCAACACATAAGTGAATGTCTTTGCAACATGAGGTCAATGTCTTCAAACTGATTTATCTTCAAAATCTTCTGAAAATGCATATGACCTCTTCCCCTTCCCTCGCATCTCTAATGTTGTCACAGGTACATGTCCGTGGGAGAATCCCTAGGTTCTCATAGTCTGCATTCGTTTGCAGAGTTCTTACAGCAACACATTGAATCTCCCGAAGCCAGTTCCTGTCTGACCAGCAAGCGAAAGCCTTTGAAGCCTTTGAACATATTGAAACCATTTAGTTTGATGTTCATGGCTACAGAGAAATCTGTAAGGAAGGGTGGCAGACAGCGTCGTGGGGGAACATCAAAGGATCTGCCTGATGATCTTGCAGAAATTTACAAGATAGATCCTGAAGAAGATTATAATCAGCGCAAGACTCGAATCCAATGGATTCGACGCTATTGGGCTGAACAATGGTTCAAGTACAAGTTCGTGACCCAGGAGTACACTGAGAAGAATGCTATCAAGAGCCCTTGGGGTGATATTCTCTATCGAGGCCTTCCCCCCAAGAACAAAGTTGAAGCCATTGCACAAGAATTCTATCCGTGCATGGTCCGTGGACCACAGCCTGAAGAAGCCGACCCATCATCATTGCTCTAGTGTCGTGACGACAATCTCTTCAAGCGCAATTTCCAGTATGCTAAGGCTTCGGCAAAGGAAAACAAGAAGTCATGGGGATTAAACTTCAATCCTGGTCCCTCTTCTCCCCGTGATGATGGCACACGTGAAGCTGAAGAAAATAGAATTGGCCCCTTTGCAAACCTTGATGGCCTCATCTCTTACATCTTGGTACAAGGTGCCAAAGTGGATCATTCTGCCAATGATGCAGGTTCTGATAAAGCCCCAGCTCCTCCTCCAAGGCCGCAGAAGCCAAAGAAGATTAAGGCTTCATCATCAGCTGCACCTCCAAAAGCTTCTCGTGTGAAGCCACTGGCCACTGCACCTCCTCAAGCCAGTGTGCAGTCTGAAGATCTTTCACGCATCTCCAAGAAGACGGAGAAGAAAAAGAAAATCGTCAAGAGTACTGATCAGGCTTTAACTCCTACTGCTATTCTGCGTGAAGAGCACATTGATCTGTCCAGCGATGACGATCTTGTAGATGATGCTCTTGAGCAACTGATCAAGAGCAAGGAAGAAGCAGAGATCTTCAACAACTTGCCTCTCTTTGATGTGGCAATCATCCATAACTTCATTGATGAGTGGTTTGACACACCAAATCTCAGCTTTGATGATCTGCAACTTCCAATTGGCCTTAGCATCGCCTTCAATGGCGACATTGCTTCTGAGCTAGCTATTGCTCAGCGCATCGTCGAACTGAAGCACAAGATTGACTATGAAAAGGCTCAGTTCAAGAAGCATGTGGCCACGCTCAACGTGCAAGATGTCAAGAACTTCAAGATCATGCTGCACAAGCTCAAAGAAGCCTTTCACAAGAAGTGTGAAGAAGCTCGAGGCTCCAGAGAGCGCATGAAAAATCTGGCTGACAAGTGTGTGCTTGCCTACAATGAGGCTGAGAAGCGCAAGGCCCTTGGTCGTCCTGGCATCGACCCCAGGATGGCTGCAAAGAAGAAGAAATCGATTGTCCAATCTGCACCTTCAAGGCAAGATGAACCTCGTATTGTCTTCCCAAGAAGCATGACTGGCTCGAAACCAAAGGTCTCGTCAACTGCTTCAGGACAGAAGAAGACGAGGGCTGTAGAGGCTGAAGCCAAGAAAAGGAAAACCTCAGAAGCCTCTGATGCTGCTCCCTCCAAGAAGAAGCGCAAGACCAAGAAGAGTCGGGCTGCTCCCATAGAGCCCCTTGTTGTTGAACCCATCCCAGTGGTTCGTCCTGCATCTGCAACCCAAGAACTTCGCATGACTGTTCACGAGTCTGCTTCCACAGAGGCTCCTGAAGCTGAAGAGATTCCAGCAGTTGATTCCATCACTGCTGAAGACATTGGTCATCATGACAATGTTGAAGATGATGAAGTTCTTCCTCAAATTGAATACAATGTGGTATCATTGCCTGTTCGTACGAACAGCGAAATCATCAGCATTGGTCGTCCTCTGGCGCCAATTGCTCAGGATGCTTCATGGGTTGATCGCCCGCAACAACAAGACTCCCCCAGTACTCCCCACCAACAACAAGCCACACCATCCGTGCAAGTTGAAGAGGATGAGGACCTGCCCACTCCATCTCCAAAGGCGTCGCCTGTACTACAAAGGCTTCGCAAAGGACCAAGGCCTCAAGCCCCTCTTCCGAGCGTTCCAGAAGGAGAAGTGCACCATCAACCTGTTTCACGTCAAGTGTTTTCATAAGCCACTCCTGCTGTGAATGTCTCCGTGTCTGAAGCACCAGCTGCTGAAGACAATCCGGATGCATCAGCCGATGACGAACGTCAAGAAGAACGTGTCCCTACTCCCCCCATTCCTGAAGAAAATGTTCATGAAGTGAACGTATATGTGCCTGACCCTCCAGCTCATCAAGTGGAGGTTGAAAACCTTGAGGCTGCCACCACCAACACCAATGAAGCCGATGAAAATGCTCCTGAACTTCTGTTGTGCAGCCCGAAGCCAATGTTGCTTCCACTACTCCTGTTCCACCACCAAGGCCCTATACAATCGAGCAAGCATACAACCATGGCGAGCTAATCACAGTAAGATGGCCCGTTCTGGTCCCTCTGCCTATTGTCTCTGGTCCTCAATTTGACTATCACATTGAGCATAGGCCTCAGGTCCAGAAGCCAAAGCCAAGACTGCCAAGGTTTCCAGGTACTGCCACATCTGTCGGGCCCTTCAATGCAAATGGCTTCAAAAGCCACAACACATTCTTTGACAGCTCAAAGAACCCCTACACGAAGCCAAGAATCTCATCAGATCGGTTCTGGAGTCATCAGCAGTGAAGCTATTACTCCTGTGTTCTCTATGATCAAGGGCGCATTTTCCCTCATATGCGCCTCGACACTTAAGCCATTGCAGGACTGCCATGCTTAGAAGAAGCACTTGACTGCTTTCGTGATGCTGGTCTGCTCAGCTTTGTCACAGACAAAGAACATTGGAATGAAGAGCTATTGCTTGAATTCTATGCTACGCTCCACATTCGCGGTTATAACAGAGATACGAAGACATGGGTTCTCGAGTGGATGACAGGAAATGTTCATCATGAAGCCAAAGCTCTTCACATCATTGAGCTTACAGGCCTATCCACTCCCAGAGAGCTATATGAACCTGGTTGCAAAACCACCGCAATGCACTGGAGAGCATCTTCCATAAGCCTGAACCCAATATGAGCCAGATGTTGAGCATGATGAAGCCTTTGCCACGTGATGCTGAATATCCAAAGGAGTTCTTTGTTGATGACCTTGAGTATCTGCCGCGCACTATATATCATATCATCAGGCGGACTCTATGGCCGATCAAAGGACATTCATCAGCTGCAAAACTTGAAGGAGCCATGAAGACATTGGTCTTTTACATCCTCAATGGCATCAGCTTCAATGCGCAAGATTTCTTCATCAGGTAACTGGCTACATCTGGATCTGACCTCTTCGGACTGAAATTCTATGCTCCATGGGTCATGCGCCTCATCAAGCAACATTCTGCTGTCAACTATCAACCATCTGCTCGCAATCATGTGATCTTCCTACCAGAGGTTGATATGTCAGTTGAAGCCATATACCCTGAACCTGCCAAGAAGCCTCTTTGTCTTCAAAATGTTGAACATCAAAGCTTCACTCAGTCTATGGAAGGAGTCCAAGCTGTCACGCGTGTCTATCCGATGGCTGGAAACATTCGTCTACCTCATCGTGTGCCAGCTGAAGCTACAGCGAGCACGATTGCTCAAAGGCCTCGGAAGCGCTCCCGGGTCCTGAATGACCGAGAACTTCTTGTGGACCTGCATCAGAAACAAGATAAGCATCATTTTTGGCTCAAGCGTCAAATGCAAAGCCTCTTGGTGGATGTAAATCGCATTCAAAACCTTGCCACCAAGAATGCATTTGTCACTCATGAAACTTGTCGGCGATCATGGAAGTGTTTGACCCTGCTCAGTGTTGAAGCTGATCTTCAAGACGATGGCTTCACTGAAAGATTCAAGTTTGACTCCACTCCTCCACGGAATGCCGTCCTACGAAGAACTCCATCTCTTGAAGACTCTGACTATTCTTCCTCTGTGGCAACTGTAAATGCCAATGTGATCGATGATGAAGACGATGCAACTTCACCGCCCCCTACTTCTGCACGCATCGACACTGCACCAAGTTCGTCTGCACCGCCAACCAACAACGACAACCCTACTGCTTCACCTACTCCTCAAGAAGACGAGTAGATGCTCTATGTCTTCAAACCTTTTTGGTCATTATTGACAAAAGGGGGAGAAGCATATGAGTTGATAGTCTTCAAGCGGGTTCATAAGGGCGGTTGCTTTATATTTTTGCCTAGTGCTTACAACTCTTGCTTTTGATACACTTTGTTCTTTGAGTTGTAACACTTAAACTTGATGGTCGTCTGCCACTTATTTGCGTTTCCACGTGCAATGATAACTTCCACACTTAGATCATTCTACAGACGTCCATTTTTCATTATGCATGTCCTTCTCTTAGCTATATCATTTCATGCATGATGAATTATCTTCATAAGTTGAAGAGGATCTCCACAAGTACAACCTGCCATGTGCATTTGCATTCCAAAAGCAATTTATTTATATGCACATCTTCAGGGGGAGCCCTTGCCACTTATGAAGACAATACGCTATCCTTTACAATTTCACATACTTCTTTCCCGTTGAAAACTTCAACCAGTTTGTCATCAATCACCAAAAAGGGGGAGATTGTAAGTGCATCTAGTGCCACCCCTAGTTGGTTTTGGAGTATTGACGACAAAGTTGGTTGAGGGACTAATGCGTTTGTGAGAATTGCAGGATAACATAGGTAGTGTCCCTCATTGATTCGGTTTACCTACCGGAGATGACCCCTAAAAATGTATGAAGACATTGAAGACAATGGTGGTGTGTGAAGATATTCACACTGAAGTCTATGACATGAGAAGACATTGAGTGAAGACTATGGAGCGCGAAGACTGAGTTGTTTTGTTGTTTCCTTTTCTTCTTTGTTGAGTCATATGAACCACCGTACTGTTAAGTGGGGTCCAAGTGAACTAAGTCAGAGTGACTAAAGTGATGCTCAACCCAAATCCTATGTCTTTGAGCGAAGACAATGAGAGCAAATCTTATCCAGAGCTGGATGAGTCAGCTTTGCTTGAAGCCCAAGTAAAGTTGCCGTGTGTGTTTGAAATCTGACCATTGGAACACGTGTCAGTTCCTTAGTGACCCAGGGTCATTTCGGACATATCAGGTCGGGTTGCCTTGTGGCTATAAATAGCCCACCCCCTACACCATAAATTGGTGGCTGCTCAGAGTTAGTTTACGGCTTTTGTCATTTTGAGAGCAACCCACCTCGAAGCCTTTGAGAGAGAAATCCTTGCGAGGACAAAGCCCAAACACCCAGAACCAAAGAGTGTTAGGCATCACTGAAGTCTTTCTGTCTGTGTGACCTGAAGACTTATTACACTTGAGGACTGTGTATCCTCCAGCCGGTTAGGCATCGCGTTCTGAGCATCCAAGAGTCATTGTGGATTGCTGGTGAACGAAGTCTGTGAAGGTTCGGAAGTCTACCTTGAAGACTTACCAGAGTGATTGGGCGAGGACTGTGTGTCCTTAGCTCAAGGGGAATAAGGTGAAGACGCGGTCTTCTGAGTTGAATCTCAGCCTCCCTAACCAGACGTACAGTTGTCACAGCAACTGGAACTGGTCCAACAAATCCTGTGTCTTCAACAAGTGACTGGTTCTATCCCTTCCCTCCTTTACTTTGAGTTTGTCTTCGTGAAGTCATTGCCTATCTGTCTTATCTGTTTGACTTCATTGCTTGACTACTATTGTTGATTGGCTTCATACTATCTTCCATCCTGATCCTTACTACCTAGTTGCTATTAGTCTTTGTATGTTAACACTATTGCTTACTTGACTATGGCTTGCTTGTTGTAGTTTATCTTCCGCTGCATATCAATTAGTTCATTTCTATTGTTTGTCTTCGAAACTTCCACGTTTTGAAGACTTTGATAAAAATCGCCTATTCACCCCCCCCCCCCTCTAGTCAATAACTAGCACTTTCAGAGAGCCATATCGGTGTGACCGAATTGTCGAGGGGTTTTGGCAGCGGCTATGTCAAATGAACTCGATGGCACCGGATAGATCAAATCGGTGGGGCCGAGGTTGACTTTTGGTTTTGGACATATGTGGAAATGAGAAAGTGGTTGAGGGTTTTTGGAGCAATATCACTAAGCACTTTGAGCAAGTAGACCATGAAGCAACACCTCATCGCATTTTAATAGTATTGGCTTTCATATGGACTCAATGTGATTTAGCATCACTAAAATGAAAATGAATAGTCTTGAGCCTTTGCCAATCTTTGTCCTTAGCATTTTGATGGGTCCACATCTCTAGTCCATGCCATGCCAATCATTAAACTTTCTGAAATATTTAACTTGAATGGATATTAGTTCAATGAGCTATATGTTGTTATGAATTACCAAAACCACCCGGGAATTAGCTGCACTTTCAACAAGCATGAATGAACTCTTATATAAAGCAAGGCTCCCGAGGACACATGGGAATTACTGTCAAGCTAGTTTTCATCATGCTCATATGATTCGTGTTCGTTACTTTGATAATTTGATATGTGGGTCGACCGGTGCTTGGGCGTTGTCCTTCCTTGGACAAGACTACCACTTATGATTAACCCCTCTCGCAAGCATCCGCAACTACAAAAGAAGAATTAAGATAAATCTAACCATAGCATGAAACATATGGATCAAAATCAGCCCCTTACGAAGCAATGCATAAACTAGGGTTTAAGCTTCTGTCACTCTAGCAACCCATCATCTACTTATTACTTCCCAATGCCTTACCCTAGGCCCAAACAATGGTGAAGTGTCATGTAGTCGGCGTTCACATAACACCACTAGAGGAGAGATAACATACATCTCATCAAAATATTGAACAAATACCAAATTCACATGATTATTTATAACAAGACTTCTCCCATGTCCTCAGGAATGAACGTAACTACTCACAAAGCATATTCATGTTCATAATCAAAGGAGTATTAATTATCATTAAGAATCTAAACATATGATCTTCCACCAAATAAACCAACTAGCATCAACTACAAGGAGTAATCAACACTACTAGCAACCCACAGGTACCAATATGAGGTTTTGATACAAAGGCCGGATACAAGAGATTAATTAGGGTTTGGAAGGAGATGGTGTTGATGAAGATGTTGTTGGAGATTGACCCCCTCTCGATGAGAGGATCGTTGGTGATGGCGATGGCTTAGATTTCCCCCTCCCAGAGGGAAGTTTCCTTGACGGAACAGCTTCGCCGGAGCCCTAGATTGGTTCTGCTTAGGTTCCGCCTCGAGACTGCGGTGCTTCTCCTTAAAGCTTCCTTTTGGAAAAAAAATCCAGGTCAAAACACACCATATAGCAGAAGATGGGCATCGGGAGCCTGCCAGGTGGCCCACAAGGTAGGGGGGCACCCCCCACCCTTGTGGATGGCCGGTGGCCTCTCTAGTGCTTTCTTTGCCCAATATTTTTTATTAATTCCAAAGTGACTCTCTGTGAAGTTTTAGGACTTTTGGAGTTGTGCAGAATAGGTCTTTAATATTTGCTCCTTTTCCAGACCAGAATTCCAGCTGCTAGCATTCTCCCTCTTCATGTAAACCTTGTAAAATAAGAGAGAAAAGGCATAAGTATTGTGCTATAATGTGTAATAACAGCCCATAAATGCAATAAATATCGATATAAAAGCATGATGCAAAATGGACGTATCAAAGGCCCACTATTGTCTCCTCTCAGCTGTTGGCTTGGGTAGGGGAGGCGTGGTGGCGGCGGCGATGGTGTGGACTAGGGGCGGCGGCTGGCTGCATCTAGCGGTGGTCCTTGCCGCGCCTTGGTGCCGAGGGCTTCGTTTGGCTTGGGCCGCGGTTGGCTCAGGACGCCTTGTGACTCGGCCGAAGTAATAGTGGCGTGATGGTGGTGGTGGTGGTGCGGACCGAGGACAACCTCGGGAGGCTTGCTTGAGCGTTCGAGGCAGTCGTTGGGTGGTGCAGGCTGCAAAATGGCTTGGGCCATGGTCGGCAACCTCCTCCATGCTTCTGGGTGGGGTGGTTGCGGCACGGTGGTGGTGCCGCTAGCCTGGCAGGGTGGCGGTGACAATATTCGACCGTGGGAGCGCGGCGGGTGGGTGCTTTAGGTTGGAGCTGCAGCCCTCGAGTTTGGTGCAAAGGGGACGGAGCGAGTTGTGGGGAGCCGACGAAGTTAGGTGGTTGGCGGCCGGAGGTACCGGCTACCACCGGATGGCTAGAGATGTCGGATGCCATGGAGTCCTCCTGTCTGGATCTGGAGTTGCCAGATCTGATGGGGCGACCCCCTCCTCTACAGGTAGCGCTAGTTAGCAGTGGGCTGACTGTGCAGGCTGGCCGCCGGTGTTGGGGTTTGACTTGGTCCCCCTACTGTGGGTTGGTTGCTTTCCTGCGGTTGCCTCGGCCATTTCTCTGCCCAGGTCGAGGTCGAGGCTCGTGGCTTGGTGGGGAGGCGGCCTCATGTTTTGGCGTCGGTGTTGAGTTGTCGGGAGATGCCGGGGCTGCGGCTCCGGATGGCAGAATCCACGGTGGGCTTTCCGATAGACCTCGTGGTGACAATGGTGCCTACGTCTCTTGGTCGTGTGGGCTCCATGGGGGTAGGGGTGGATGGCTCTGGCAGGCTCTAGACGTGCCCGGATTTGGCAGGGTTGGCCTGACTCTCGTTGCGGGAGCGGCGGGGGACACCTCATGGTGGTATTGGCGAGCTACCGAGCGAAAGTTTTGCTCTTGGCGCCGACAACAGCGGCGCCCGTGGGTGTTGTTTCCTTCTTGAGGGTGTAGTCGTGGGTCTTGTTCATGTGCCAGGGCTCCGGGTGGAAACCCTAGTCCGATCTCAAGACTCGGCAGCGACGGCGCATCACGTCGTTACCCTTCTGGGGGCGTTGTCGTGAAGTTTTGGTGTCGGCGGTTGGTCCTAGGCGAGTGTTAGGCTAGCTCTAGTTTCTTGTCATATCTTTTGACCCACTTTGTAAAAGAGCAATCTCTTCACATTGTATCATTCCGTCGTGTAATGTTTGATGTTGTTGCTTTATATATAAAGGGCGAAACTATTTCAAGGTTGGGTACAACCGTCGCTCAAAGACATATCGCCATGCATGCAACAACAGGAACCGTCGCCGGCATTTCATTGCCTAACGCAAATATATGCCCCTAGACCCTAGCCAGTAGTACGTGCGTGGCTACGCCAATATAATTGCAAGAGGGTCCAGCGACACATGATTAAGACAATGTCCTCGGCATTCACTAGTACAAAACAGGGTATTTGTCCCGGTTCGTAAGGGTCTTTAGTTCCGGTTAATGAACCGGGACTAAAGGGTCATTACTAATGCCTCCACCCTTTAGTCCCGGTTCTAACTAGAACCGGGACTAAAGGCCGCGGCCACGTGGAGCTCCACCTTTAGTCCCGGTTGGTAACACCAAGCGGGACTAAAGGAAATTTTATGTTTTTTTTTTTGAAAAAAAATTCTGAAATTTTTTTGAATTTTTTTTATTTTATTTTAACCTCTAATCTCTAATTACCACCCCTCATCACTGCTTAAATTTATCTTCTAATCTCTAATCATTCATCATCATTTCAAATCATCTAACTTCCCGAACGGTTATCCATCCTCCCACTCCCCCAGCCTGAGCACGCTTAACTTCCGGGTTCTATTCTCGCTCGTTTCCAAGTCTGCACTTGTTGTTAGCCTGAGCACGCTTAACTTCCGGGTTCTATTCTCCCTCGTTTTCAAGTCTGCACTTGTTGTTTTCCTGACAATAGTAAGATGTCAATCCTATTAACCCTCAGGAATTTTGCTTGAGCATGAAGTGACACATTTCACTGTTTGAGTTTGAAACTATTGTTTTAAAAAATAATAATTATTTAGTAACACTAATATTTCTTGAATAATTAGTTTGACCATGGTTTGACCACAGTTTGACCAGATTTGACCAAAATTCAAAATAACTGAAATAATTATTTAGTAACACTAATATTCTAGAATAATTAGTTTGACCATTGTTTGACCACAGTTTGAATTTTTTTTTTGATTTTTTCCACTCTAGATCTTAAAAGCCCCGTAACTTTTTTTCTGTTAGGTTTTTGAGGTTTTTGAAAATGTTTAACAGGGTTCCCCCAGTTAAATTCGGATGTAACTTTTTGAGTAGATGATTTTTCATATAAAAAACTTTTTCATCCGAGTTAGTATGCAAAAGTTATGCACATTTTACTAAATTCTACAGAGATTTTGCAAATAAAGTCGAAATTCACATTTGCAAATTTTCCCAACAACTAGACCACATATCACATGGGAAACTTATTTTTTTTATTTTTTTGACATTTTCATCAGTTTCTTTTATTTTTTTAAAAACTGAAAAAGCGATCCAACCGGGGGGTGGGGGGTACCGGTTCGTGCCATGAACCGGTACTAATGCCTCAAACCCCATTAGTACTGGTTGGTGCCACGAACCGGGACTAATGGGCATCGCACCCTTTAGTCCCGGTTCGTGGCACCAACCGGGACTAAAAGGTCCAGACGAACCGGAATAAATGGCCCACGTGGCCCCTGGACGCATGAACCGGGACTAATGCCTCCATTAGTC
>NC_041389.1:694555324-694575216 GCF_002162155.2 Triticum dicoccoides | reverse complement strand
AAAACTGAAAAAGCGATCCAACCGGGGGGTGGGGGGTACCGGTTCGTGCCATGAACCGGTACTAATGCCTCAAACCCCATTAGTACTGGTTGGTGGCACCAACCGGGACTAAAGGTCTAACCCTTTAGTCCCGGTTGGTGCCACGAACCGGGACTAATGGGCATCGCACCCTTTAGTCCCGGTTCGTGGCACCAACCGGGACTAAAAGGTCCAGACGAACCGGAATAAATGGCCCACGTGGCCCCTGGACGCATGAACCGGGACTAATGCCTCCATTAGTCCCGGTTCTAGACTGAACCGGGACTAATGGGCTAACTCGAGGTGGACCAAAGCCCTCTATTCTACTATATTGTAGCTGCTGTCACACATAAAACATTGGTACAAACACATTTGTCCAAGTGTTCACAAGATTACAAGAAAGATTCTGCTGGCAAACATTAGTAGTAAGGTCTACCTGGTCTAACCTGCCTAATCTTTGACACGTTTTTACATTACAAACGTTGCAATTTACTAAAATGACATGCTCGTAGCTAAAAGGACAGAGCAGTTTGTGTCGTGTCTCCGTAATAAACCAACCAATACCTGGCCGGGAGTGAGCCACGTCTGGCACTTTACTCAATCAATGGCTTTTTTTTCTAATAACTAATACCACTGCAGAAATTTATAGCATTGAAATTATCCAAAAGATAGAATATATGACAGTACTACCACACGACATTCTCTCCATATGCAGGTAAGAAATTTATAGGTAAATGAAGGATTAATCCATATTATGGGCCTGTTCGGAGTCACTCCACTCCCGGAGCGGGGGTAGCTTTAGCTGAAAATAAAGGAGCTGGGAAACACCCGCTCCGTAGATCCTCGTATTTGTTGGAGCGGACGGACTACTGAACATGGCCTATATTGCCTTGTGACATTCAATTTCAATTATTTGTTGCTAAAGAGTAAACAAATATAAACAATGACATGGAGAGCTTGCATATAATGGAAAGTGGAAGGTGGAATACTTGCATATGCCCTTGATAATGTGGAAGGCTTACATATGGTGGAAAGTGAAACATTAAAAAATGATACTCCCTCCGTTCCTAAATATAAGTCTTTTTAAAGATTCCACTATGGACTACATACGGAGCAAAGTGAGTGAATCTACCCTCTAAAATATGTCTATATACATCCGTATGTAGTTTGTAGTGGAATCTTTAAAAAGACTTACATTTAGGAATGGAGGGAGTAGGTTGCATGTGCTTAATGACATGGATGACTTGCATGTGCTTTTAAATAGGATGACTTACTTCGATATGTAGGATTAGCTGGCAATCAGTGCTTGTAGTACCTCTCTGAATACATGATTAGGCATGGTGTTATCCTACGTGACAAGATTAGGCATGTTCCGTTGGCCGAGGTCCTGCGTGGCGAGGATACAGTCAATGCGTGTGAGGGTCAGTGGAGGTGCAAGCCGGATGACAGCTTCGCGAGGGCTATTGGTTTGAGTTGCTCCGGGTGCAGGTTTTTTTCGAAAAGATGGGACATCCCTCGGCCTCTGCATCAAGTGATCCCTCAGCCTCCTTCATAGTCGGCAGCCGGCTTGTTCCTAAGCGTTAATTCAGAGTTGTGGCATTGCATGACACGCGCCTGCAACGATACCATGCAATGGGCAAGTAGGGAATTGTGCGGAGCGCTACAATGATGAGGGAATCAGAAATTTTGTGGCAGCTGATGAGATGTTGTGTTATTCTACACAATATGATTGTCGAGGATGAGAGTGATGATGTAGCCCAAACCCATGATTTCGAAGCACCCGGAGGACAAGTTAAAATCCCGGAAGATCAAGATGCGGCTCAACTTATGAACTTTCTGCAGATGCATCAGAATCTTCGAGATCAACAGATGTGCACGCAGCTACTCAATGATCTTGTGGAGCACATGTGGATCGACAATGGCAACCAAGGAGGCAATGCTTGAGTCTGGCACTACAAATAAATTTTATGTAAACGCTATCTATGCTTGATACCAACAATTGCTATTTACGAGCGACATTGTGTTGTATGATCGACGTGCATGTATTTTCATGGATTTGAGAATGCGAATTTGAGATATGTGGATGCCCGAAAGGATATACGAGGGCCGGGCCGGATGCGCCTGCGGTCGTGCCCGATCGCGTCTGCCAACGTTTGAGGGGACGGATTTGCGAAGTCCGACTGTAGATGCTCTAATCTCTCACAAAAGCATACGTGCAGGGGCCTCCGAAAATAATCAAGGATTACGCCATGCATGCAAAGGACAAATCGTAGACTGAAAAGAGGTCTTGCTGAGGTGAGGTGCACGTGATAGGGGTATCTTCTTGTTCCACATAGAAGATGCTTCTTGTTTCCCACAGTACAGTAGCTAGCAAGAACCCCCAACCCAACCAGCTGTGCCCTTGCCGGAGCTTAGATATATATAATGCCCTTGAGAGGGATTCGGAGACCATTTGCAAGGATGTGTTCTTCGTACTTGACCGTGCAATCATATGCAATGATGTGTCTTCCCGTCAGGTAAGTGTGTGATTTATAGATTAGATCCATCCATCTGTTCGTTATGTATAAACTGTGCTATAAACCATTTATTTTGGAGTGATTCGATCAGGTAGAAGTAGCCGGCTGAAGATCGAGCGAGCATGGACGACTCGAACATGTTCATCCAGTGGGCCATGGAGACGCTGGAGCAGGAGCAGGACGGTGCAGCCGCCGGAGACGTCTTCCCGTCGTCACTCCTAGAGCTCGACCACTCGGAGGCGCTGCAGAACGGCACGCACATGGCGGCCCACCGACACGGAGCCACCGACAGCTGGAGCTCGGGCGACAGTGGCGCCGCGGTGGCCGTGGAGAACAACGGCTGGTCGTCCAACTGCTGCACCAACTACCCGGCCGCGAGCTGGAACTTCACCTCAGCCATACCCCATCCGCCCAGCATTATCGAGGAGGCCACCCCGAGCCCACCCGCAGCTCCCGGCCACGTCGTGCCGGAGCTGGCGCAGAGGTCGCCGCCGTCGAGGAAATCCTCAGGCGCCAGTACAGGGACAGTGCCGACCGTGCAGGAACACGTCATGGCGGAGCGGAAGCGCCGGGCGAAGATCAACCGACGCTTCATCGAGCTCTCCACCGTCATCCCCGGCCTCAAGAAGGTCTGTACAGTACATTTCTCACACAAATAACTGTGTAGTAGCATCACTCACTTCAGCAGTTCAGCTCAGCATTGACCAAATTAATTTTCCACTCAGATGGACAAGGCGACCATACTGTCCGACGCGGTGAGGTGCGTCAAGGAGCAGCAGGAGAAGCTCAAGGCACTCGAGGGCCGTGAGGTGAGGAGCATCGACTCGGTGGTGCTAGTGAAGAGGCCGTGCATCTCCAACTACGATGATGTCTGCCCGTCACCGCCGCCGTCAGCAGGAGCTGGAGGAGGTCCGCCGACGACAAGGATCCCATTGCCAGAGATCGAGGCGAGGATCTCGGAGAGCAAGGTGATGGTGAGGATCCACTGCCAGGACGGCAAAGGGGTCCTTGTCACGTTGCTCGCCCAGGTCGAGGGGCTCCACCTTACCATCACGCACACCAATGTCGTGTCTTTCCCGGCTTCCACTCTGATCATAAACCTCATGGCGAAGGCAAGTTCACCACTTCACTCTACACATTTTCTTATTTATAGACTAGTACTCCTCAATATCTGCAAAAACATCTTACATTTTGGTACAGAATTAGTACTTGTTACCGTATGAACAATTATTTTGTTTCTTTAGGTGAAATTTCTTCATGTCAAGAAAGACAGTAACCCTAGTGATCTAAAAGAAGGAAAAAGTAGAGGACTACCTCACTTGAATCGTAGCATATTGCCACAAATATTTTTTGAACGCATTATAATCAAAGACACTCAAGTACACTCATGAATAAATGTAGGAAAAATGTGAGCACCAACGCCAAGTCTAGGACTTGAACCGTGGTGGTTTGCCTTCACCACAAGAAAACTAACCATCCAATAATAGTTACTCTCAGTTCGCAATTGCCACAAATGTTATGTGTATATTCAATAATAGTTATAAAATCACAATCATAAGAAAATATTGATTATTTGCAAAAAAATGATGAATAAACTTGATCAACAACACTAATTTGATTCACGCCCACATATACTGTTCAGCAAACCTTGAACTAATAATCGTCAACCATATTAAACTTAAGCATCAATACTCGAACTGCATCTTACATTGTTAACAGATGAAAATCAAACAAATATTTATGTTCCATTTTACTAACTAGTCTATAATTATTTCCTTTCAGGTAGACGAGGGCTTCACCGTCACAGCGGAGGACATTGTATGGAAGCTCGACTCCGCTTTGCGCCGGTATCACAGCGGCAAGTGATAGTTCTAGCTAGGAGAGGACCAATAAACATGAAGACGCTAAGGCTTAAGAAGCGCAAAGCAGGCAGCTCATGTCGAATTAGCGTGTTCAATTAGTGTGTGAGTGTGCGTGCATTGTGAGTTATTACACTAATAATGACCAGTGAGAATCTCGGGCACATGTTCAATTTAGCATGTTACCGGTTTTTTGGTGCATCTGTACGTATCACTACAGCATCAGGGCGTTGATTCTTTAGCATGTCAGATCTTTCTCGTGTCATGCTCCATCCTGCTAGAGAGAGTACTAGAATATTTTAGTTTGTATTACCTTCGTGTTTTCACTCTGTATATTAGGTCATCCGGGGATAAACCTTTCATCAACATTTCTTCTACAGGGCTCATTCGGTTTGATGGAAATCAAAACGTAGGAATTAGAAGTAGTATAGGATTTTGATAGCATGGCACTTGTCATCCTAAGGAATTGACTTGCCTCGTTCTTATGGATAAAATGAGTTTTGAGTGGATGTGTAGTTTTCTTCAAAAACACAGAAAATAAATGGTATTTCTCTAAAATTCATGTATGCATTTCCTACAAATCGGATGCGTCTATAAAAAAAATTCTCTAGAATCCTTGTTTCTATGTTTTTCCTATGAAATCCTTCAAACCAAACTAGGCCTAAAGTTGGCTTGTCTGCAGAAAGGTAGCACGTCCAAGTTGGCAGGACAGGCCAAGCTCGATGCACTACCAGGAGTATAGACACACGCACACACAGAGAGAGAGAACGCTGACACTGCACCGGTGCACCCTGCTCACGAACAATAATAGTGAAATGGACAACTCACGTGCTGCTCTGGGTGTGGATGAACACACACGACATCAGATCGATCGGGTACACTCTCCTAGGCAAGCAGAGCTGGCATGCATGGCACATGCAGGCACGATTCCACACACTGGCTAGACGACGGCTTTCCCGGCGATTCAAGGACACGTAGTAGTACACGCTCTTGCAGAAATCACATATCTGACCTCAGGCAGAAATCAAATCACAAACTGACCTGGTCACGAAAAAATTTCACTCTGCTAACCCTTTGGTGTGGCGCCCGACAGCCGGGCGCCGCACCCTACTGTGCAGCGCCCTTCCCTTAGGCGTCGCACATCCTGCCAGCGTGGCAGCCCTGGTCCAGTTGCGGCCCCACACGCACCTGTGCAGCGTCTAAGAGCTAGGCGCCACACACCTGTAATGTGCAGCGTCTAGCTCTTGGGCGCTGCACAGTCTGTGTTCCACTTGGGCTGGCCCCACCCTCTCTCCCCTCCCACCCCCACCCCACACACCCCCACCCGACCCAAACCCTTAGACTTGCGGCCCTCCTCTCTTCCCCTCTCCCCCCCTCTCAAATCCTTCTCAAATCTTGCAAATCCGGAGTATTTGACCGTGGATTTCGAAGCCAACCCCTCCCTTAAGGTAATCTCCTCCGATCCCCTCGTTTTCATCCATAGGAATTGTCACATTTGCTCAGATCTTGCTAGTTTGGGGAAACCCTAGATTTTGATAAGATTTGGAAATTTGTGTTGAATGATGTTATATTTCTTTGCTAATTTGGGTTGTTTAGGCTTCCATAGTATGCTAGGGTTAGGGTTATGTGTGTTTGATGTTGGTGTTAGGGTTATGTTGGTGTTAGGGTTGTGGTTATTGTTATGTGGGGGTTAGGGTTATTAATTCATATATATGTTAGGGCATATGTGTGCAAATATTTTTCTTAAGTATTTACTTGATATATGTGTGTTTTTGATTATTGTAGGGATGGGGAGAACATGTGTTTATGTTCATCATGTGGATAAAGAGGCCTTTTTGAAAGGCAATGTTGAGACGGACCCGTATGAGCTTGACATGGTGTTTGAGAGTAGTCCTAGCTATGCGGAGCTTTTGAAACAAGTGAGGAAAGATTTGAATTGGATGGACCCAAGTGACGTTGTTGAGTTCGAGGGAAGGCATAATGTTGGTTTAGGAATGCACATCCGTTGGAAGACAATGTGTGTGAACTCCAAGCAATGTTGGTTTGCATACAAGGAGACGGTTGCCGAATCTCTAGACAAGGCTCTTGAGTTATTTGCCTCCAAGAAGGTTGAGTCTACTTTGAATTTAGACTTGAACCGGAACCCCTCCCCGTTGGTTGCTAGCACTCCCCCACCCATGAACCAAGATCAAATGAGTGAACCTCAATTCACGCAACAAGATTGGCCAACATTGAGCCCGACTCCAAACAACCAAAATGAAGGTTTTGAAGAGGAGAATGATGAGTACGAGGAGGATGACAACGAAGTTGACCTCCATGACAACAATGTGGGTGATCTCGACCAATATCATGTGCAAGAGACAATGGACCAATCCATCCCTTTTTCCCGTGCTTATGCATCGGACTCGGATGACGATGGTCCTGATGAAGAAGTTGATGAGGAGGGGTTCACACCGAAGGAGGCCGAAGCATTCAAGAAGGTATTCGGGCGGGATCACAAGACACCATTGTTCAAGGATCTTAGTCTCGCGGATGAAGCCGTTGTGGATGGTGGAAAATGCATATCTCTTGGAGCTAGGCCAAGTTCTCACCGTGATTTGGAAGACGGCAAGAACGGGATATATCCCGGTTGTGAGTTTCAATCCTTCTTGGAATTGAAGATGTGGCTCGACAAATACTCGGTTACACATTATCGTCCACATAAAGTGGCCAACTCGGACGTGAATGTGCATTACACGGTCAAATGTGAAGTGCCAACATGTCCATGGATTGTGCGTGCAAGGCCATGGAAAGGAGGTCCCACTTGGCGCATAGTGAGTTGTCTACCAACTCACATGTGCCGGCACAAGAATGCGGATGGCAAGCTTGTGTACCAACAACACAGACAACTCACGTCCGAGTTCATTGCTTACAGGCTGTCCAACCAAATATCCACACTTCCAACAATGAGCATCAAGAGTGTCATTGACCTTGTGAAAGCCATCTTTCATTACAAGGTGAAGTACGGCAAGGCATGGAAGGCGAAGCAAGCCGCATTCAAGATGTTGTATGGCAATTGGGAGGAAGCATACAACCGACTCCCTAGGTTGTTGTTAGCTATGGCCGCCACAAACCCAGGCATGGTTCACGTGGTTGAGCCTCATGGGCACCAAACATTGATTCCTAACGGGAGGACCGTCCGAGTATTTGGCCGTGCATTTTGGGCCTTTGAGCAATGCGTGATGGCTTTTGAGCATTGTCGGCCCGTCATCGCCATTGATGGCACGTTCTTGACCGGACAATACAAGGGCACTTTATTGGTTGCAATAGCAAGTGATGCCAATAACCGGGTGTTGCCTTTGGCTTTCGCTTTGGTTGAGGTGGAGAACAATGATAACTGGGAGTGGTTCTTGCGTCAACTGAGAACAAGGGTATTACCTGCTGAAAGGGAAATTTGTGTCATATCGGATCGCCATCCTGGAATTCTAAATGCGGTGGTGGTTGACATTCCCGGACATACAAAGTTGCATCATCGATGGTGCATGAGGCACTTTTGTGCAAACTTCTATAGGGCATGTGGTATCAAGGAGTTGGCCGATGATCTTCAGGATTGTTGTCTCGCTTTCACCAACAAGCGGTTTTCCACATTGTTCAATGCATTGCTCAGACACAAGAAACTTGACCCTGGCAGCCAGGAGTTTCTGAATAAGAACATTACCGAAAGGAATATGTGGGCACGTGCTTTCGATGAAGATGGCCGGAGGTACGGTCAAATGACAAGCAATATGGCAGAATGCTTCAATAAGGTGCTCAAGGGTGTACGTGCATTACCCGTGACGGCAATAGTTCAATACACATTTGACAAGTTGAATGAATACTTTTTAAAGCACTCAATGGAGACTGATAAGCAGATTGCTGGTGAGAACAAGCATAAGCACAAGTACAATTTCCCACCAAACGTTGAAGAATGGTTGGAATTTCAATCACGAAAGGCAGACTCCGAAGAAGCTGTACTATATGACGACAACGAGTGGAAGTATGAGGTGAAAGAGCCCGGAGGAACCACAAACGATGGCCGCCAACACGGAGGCCGGGCTTTCAAGGTCTCCCTAACACGGTGTGATTGCAGCTGCATGAGGCCGTCTTTGCTTCATCTCCCATGCTCGCACTTGTTAAATGCATCCCGGGTTAGGAATGTGGACGTCAATCACCCTCTTACCGTGAGGGAGTCCGAGTTCTCAATCATGACGGTAAAGAATACATGGACTCCACGGTTCCAGCCATACTTGGACCAATCACAATGGCCAGAGTATCATGGAGTTCAACTATGGCCGGACCCGGAATTGAAGATCGTTAGACGGGGAAGACGTAAGACAAAGCATCTTAGAGGTGACATGGACGGATGGGGTCGTGGTGGCGGTGGAGAATACGGCACCGGCCAATTCCAAGAGCCTCGTGAGCAATCCCGTTGTGGGGGCTGCAGTAATGGGGGACACAACACAAGAACTTGTCCCAAACCAAGAAAGAGATCAAAGAAAAATGGTGCAAGCACAAGTCAAACAAATGATAGCCAACCAAGTGAACCAAGGGGTAGCCAACCAAGTCAAACAAGTGGTGGAGTGCCAAACCACTCAAATCAAACAAGCCAACGAGGAACTAGGAAACAAAGAGGGAGTCATCTTGGTCTTAGAAGAGGCCGTGGTGGTGGTCTTGGCCGTGGTGATGGTCTTGGTCGTGGTGGTGGTAGAGGCCGTGGTGATGGTCTTGGCCGTGGTGAAGGTCTTGGCCGTGGTGATGGTCTTGGCCGTGGTGGTGGTAGAGGTCGTGGTGATGGTGTTGGTCGTGGTGAAGGTCTTGGCCATGGTGATGGTCTTGGTCGTGCTGGTGGTAGAGGTCGTGGTGATGGTGTTGGTCGTGGTGAAGGTCTTGGCCGTGGTGGTGGTAGAGGTCATGGTGGTGGTCTTGGCCGTGCTACTGGTAGAGGCCGTGGTGGTGGCGGTAGAGGCCGCGGTGGTGGTGTAGGCCGTGGTGATGGTGGAGGCAGTGGTGATGGTGGAGGCAGTGGTGATCTTGGCCTTGGTGGCGGCCGTAGTGGAGGAATGTTCTCTTGGCTCAATGGACCATTGCCATATGTGACTTACTATGATCTTGTTCTTTTGGCTCAATGCTTGTGTTGTCATTTTGTATTGTGTGACTAACTATTATATTGCCATTTTCATAGGTATGGAAACAATGAAGGGGGTGGAGGACACGGAGGGGGAAGGTGAGATCCCTTGGTGGTGGGAGGAGGGAGAAGAATAAGAAACTACATGGACCGTGATTTGGACAAGTATATGTGCTATGTGTGTATGACTATGTGAGGGGACTAATATTTCTGTGTATGACTATGTGAGATCCCTATGTGTGTATGACTATGTGATTTGGACAAGTATATGTGCTATGTGTGTATGACTATGTGATTTAGACTACTATTTCTGTGTTTTGGACGCCTACATTTAATTTGGATATGATTATGTGGCATCTTTATGAATCAAAAAACAAAAAAAACCAGCAGTTATTTGAAAATAGCCGTTAGTGCAGCGCCGAAGGCCAAGGCGCCACACTACACAGTGCAGCGCCTTGGTCTTCGGCGCTGCACACCTGGACATGGCAGTCCAGAGAGCAACAGAATCATTCCAGAGAGCACCAGGAGCGTTCCAGTTGGTTTTGCACCCCAAAAATTGCTAAGTCAGTGTGCAGCGCCCAAGGGAAAGGCGCCACACTATACAGTGCAGCGCCTAATCCTTGGGCGCTGCACTGTATAGTGTGGCGCCCTTCCCTTGGGCGCTGCACACTGACTTAGCAATTTTTGGGGTGCAAAACCAACTGGAACGCTCCTGGTGCTCTCTGGACTGGAATGTCCAGGTGTGCAGCGCCTAAAGTTATGAACTCGTCGGCTTAAAATTTGTGTTTGTTAAATTGTTGTGATGCTGCAGTCATTGTAAGTATTGTGGATGTGATGCAAGCCAACTGTGGCTCTCTGGATCGTCATGGAAGTAGTGCAGCGCCTAAGGACAGGGCGCTGCACTATATAGTGCAGCGCCCAAGTGTTGGGCGCCACACAGTACAGTGCAGCGCCTAACTGTTGGGCGCTGCAGTGCTGCTATAAGCAAAACTGCAGAAACAGATGCCATTTTGGCCTCCTGCAGCAGCACTCACATAATAAAAATACTGTAAACTGCACATGCTAAGCAAAGAGAACTAATAACTTGAACATCATATCATTTAAGACAATTTCAACATTACTTCAGGTTCGCAAACACAAATACCACACTAGTAAGAGTTCACCAACATATAACATAACCTCACAAGTTCATCAACCTAATTAAACGGCTACAATTAACATGAACAAGCACTAATGCCTTCCGCGCGTGTTCCTGGTGGCACGCCTGCAGGCAAGCTTCTTCTTCTCCTTAGGAGCACGAGGATCCTCTTCGTGCACTTCCTCCTCCGCCTCCGCCTCCGCCTCCGCCTCCGCCTCCTCCTCCGCCTCATCATCCAAGCTAGCCATCCGCGAGGTCCCTACGACCACCTTTGGGTTGCCTCTGTTGTCATAGTCGTTGGGCGTGTACCGGCGTCTGGGCTGCCTAGGCTTGAACACATATGCGGACCGAGATTGAGCGTCCGCCAAAGTCATGTCATCATCAAGCTCATCGCCCTATCACACAATGAAACAATATGGTGAAGGCCGATGTCGTAATCAAGTGAGAATCACATCTAAAGGATTAGTCATACCTCTTGGGTGATCCCACCCTCATCATCCATATAAGCATATGAGGAACTCACATCGTCCCCCTCATGGTGAGGTGCGGGGTCTGATGGTGTACCAGACCTAGAGGCAGATGGTTCATCATATTCAGGATCACGGCAACCGAGAAGGTTCGATAACTGCCTTAACTTCTTGGCCTGACGCTGTAACATGAACAAGTGTGTAAGATATCAAACTTCGCAACATAGACAGGCTCTCATAGTGAATGCGATATGTACCTTGAGGAATGCTCGTAGTGAACCATCATCATTGCCAGTTCCAACCAGTGTCTTCTCCAGAATAGACTGGCTCTCATCAGCTGCTTTCTTGATCTCGGTGCGCTGCGGATGAGAAAAAATGAATGTGTTAGCCATTCAAACATGTGTAATACGGTCAACAGGAAAGTAAAGAGGGGAACACTTTACCACATAGTTAATCACCGGAACAGCAGGGACTCCTTGCCTTAGCCTGACATCTCTGTTGTACTTCCCCTTTGCTAGATCCTCAAAGTTTACGGGTTCTTCAAGAATATCCTCATTATATGCCGGCGGGCATATCTCAACTCGAGTAGTTCCAATAAACCATCGTACGTAGTTATCAAAAGCAAGTGAGTTGTGCTCACGAAGCGGGGCGCGTGCAGTGCTACGAGCTTGCTCCACACAAAGCTGGAAGCGGGTAACATACGCAGAATGATGCTTGGCCCAGTCCTTTATCTTCCGTTGCCTTCTCCTGTCCAACCTGCATGGTATAAAACCAAACATTAGCACAATCAAAAGGAGTCCTGATGATTAGACAATACGCACACATGCTCTCTTACCTATGAAGTGCTTTATCCGTGTCCACCCAATCCAGCGGGTGAGGCTGGAAAAGACCAAACTGACGATACACGCGATGCGGCAAATGAAACTCAACCGCCCAGTTGCATATCAGTGGGCACCGCATAAGCCAGAGATCCTTATCCCGCAAGCACATCGGGTTGAGGCGGAACTCCGCGGTGTACCCCAAGCTCTCACCCGCGCCATATGGCTGCCATTCCACCTATGAAACAGGGCAACAATGCAAATTTGATAACTATTTTTCAAGCAAGCATGAGAAAGGACTAAAGTAATGACCTCCTTACCTGCTCAGGCGTAATCGTGTCCAACTCGGCAATGTACTTTTGGTACATGAGATTGACATCGTTCGTCATCTCGGAAATGATATCCCACTTGTAAGCCCACGTGGGGCGCCGTAATTCGTCATGTTCATCTGCATACCAAGGATCAAACCTGACGCTCTTCGGGCGTCCAACAGGCAGACGCTCCCAGCTCCATACAGAAAATAGAAGCAGATTACCACCAATGCCTGCACTAGGTGTGATCCTGCAAAACGCATCATCCAGCTACATATGAAAGAAAAACAATGTTAACTTGACAGCAAGCTTGCATTGCTAATGAATAAATGAGTTGATCACAAAACAGACCAACTACCTGTCGGTACAAGTAGGCAAGAGTCGCTGAACCCCAGCTCCATTTGCTATCGAAGACGGTCAACGCCTTCAGCCACATCCATGAAGCGTTCTTGCCAGTGGAGTCAGGAAACAAAGTCCTCGACACAATGTACCACATATACACACGAGCATGTGTCTGGATCACATCATTAGTTGCATCCGGAGGGCACGTCGCAAAGTTATTTTGAATCCACGTGAAAGCAGCTCCGGCTGCCTTCCTTTCCCTCTTCTTCTTCTCTTCTCCCTCCTCTACATCATCCTCAGCCTCGGTAGGAGCCATACCGATAAGAGCAATCATCTGCTCGCGCCACCCATCAGAATTGGTGCTCATACATAGAGGCCTCCCGTCGATAGCAAGACCGGTGATCAACGAGACATCCTCGAGCGTCACGGTCATCTCCCCAGTCCGAAGATGGAAATTGTGGGTCTCTGGCCTCCACCGATCAACAAGAGCGGACACCAGTGGAGCGTTCAGATTCGGCGTGGACCGGCTGACCAACAGAATCCACGGGAGTAGTCCTGCCTGCTTGATGTACGGTGTGTACCGCTCATCGTAAGGCATGGCAGGACCAGAGACCCCGTGATACCGAATCTTCAGAGGTTCAAGCTTCTGCAAAAAACAAGTAATGACAAATCTTAGGGCATGTAAATTTCAACTAAAGGCAAATTTGCAAAATATTTAGATTACTCATTATTACCTTATCCTTCTCGCGCATCATGTAGGCCCGGTGTTGCACGTCGTAGACATCGTCCAGAAGCCAAACCATCCTTACAATTTCAAACAATAAACATATAAGAGTTCATCTTCATCTCAAATATCGGTATACACTAAACATATAACATGTGTTCAACTACAAGAATCTCAACATCTCCTTCTCACACAATGAATATGTCATATGTGTTCAAATAAACTAAACATCTAATATTTCAAATAAACTCAACATCTAATATTTGAAATAAACTGAACATCTAATATATATCTAAACAAACTTCTCATATATGTCTACAAAAATCAACATCTCATAGTTATCTATAAAAATAGGCATCTCATATATATCTAAAAAAACTAAACAATCTAGGGTTTCAACAACAAGAATCATATATTGTGAACTAATAAATAACACTACGGTACTACCAATATGAATACACATCCTAAATCGAGCAAACCAAACAAATCAAGGGTTCCATCAAATCTTGGATAAATCTCTAGAATGGCAACAAATTTACGGAGCAAAAGAAAGAGAAGGGAAGAGTTTACCTAGTAGGATGGATTGGGGATCGAATCCACGGATCAAATCTTCAGATCTGAGAGGGATGTGGGGGGATTAGATGGGGGCGCCGCCGCCGCCGCTGCTCTCTGTCCAGAGAGCGGAGAGATGAAGAACTGCCTGGTCGGGCTGGGGCGGCCGCGCTTAAGTCACTGTGCAGCGCCCAAGGGCTAGGCGCTGCACGTCAAAGTGTGGCGCCTAGCTCTTAGGCGCTGCACAGGTGCGTGTGGGGCCGCAACTGGACCAGGGCTGCCACGCTAGTAGGATGTGCGACGCCTAAGGAAAGGGCGCTGCACAGTAGGGTGCGGCGCCCAGCTGTCGGGCGCCACACCAAAGGGTCAGCAGAGTGAAATTTTTTCCTGAACAGGTCGGTTTGTGATTTGATTTCTGCCTCAGGTCAAATCTGTGATTTCTGCCACACGCTTTCCTCATGTGTCTCTGTGGCACCTCGCACGGACGCCGTGACCACCGCCGACAGCATGGTAGGCGGCGCGCAGACCACGGGCCACTCATTGATTGAAAGCGGTCATGCAGCTCAAGCTCAGCTGACTCGGCCACAGTTGGCTACTCAGGTAAATTTTGTAGTGTGGCCTAGCAATAGCATAGTTCGGGCACTGGCACGACCACGAGTAGTATGTCCCGGGACAACGGCAAATTGTGTGTGCGCGTCCGTCCGTAGGTGGCCAGCCCCAGCACCAGTACTAGCTTGTTGCAAGTGGACAGCTGAGCTGACACGGCCGCCCGGCCGGGGCCAGTCACGCGCACCAGTTGCTAAATGTCCTAGGACAGCAGCCGCTAATCAGTGGGCCATGCATGTAGACAGATTGAGCTGACTTGGGCCCGCACATGCATCTGATGTGCATCGGAGACGGACACATTGACTGGTGTCGACATCGATCGTGAAAATGATAAAGCAAGAGCTCATACGACGGTGTTCGTGGGAGAAAAACTGCATCTGCAATTCTGCACGCCCGTCTTTTTGCCATGCACCCCAAACTCACGTACGGTACGTGGCGTAGGAACGCAGCTGGTGCACCATGCATGAGACGGGGTTTCTACTTCCGGCGGGCGTATCCTGGCTTCGGCCAATAAAATGCTGATGTGACGGGCTAATTAGTGGCCAAAGGGAGCCTGCCACATCACGTTAGTTCTGTCACACGACAAGCACGCACGGACGCACACGCAGTGCGTAAAAGTTGCAATTAGACATGTCAGATCAAACAATCACCCGACCATAACCGGTCCCATCGTCCACAGTTTTTGTTACAGCAACATCCCATATTCCGAGGCGCGTGCACTGTACTCCAAACACAACTTTTTACTACATGTACACTTTCGCCGTGTGTGTTAGGCCAACTCCAACGCACAATTGAAAACGCGGTCCAATACATAGGAGCAAACGGATAAACGTCTGTTTTTGTCCGCTTTCATTCCATTCATGGGACAAAATTTGGGCCGCATTTGCATCAAAACGGAAGCGCGCGGACGGACGTGACGCTTGCCCTTGTCATCCCTTAGCCCGCCCGTTGGTGGCACAAACACCCCTTTTCTCTTCCCCTGCCCCTTCCTCTGCCCCCTGCCATCGCCGCCGCCACCCTCCGCGCCCATATTCCCAGCTAGTGGTGGAGCTTGACAAGGATCAATGGGGGGGCTAATTAGAAAATATGAACATTTGGGGGGACCAAGCAGACTGTTTCCTCTAATCTATGTTGTCCCGGAAAAATTTTCTTCACTAATTTACTCAAACCTGGGGGAGGGGGGGGCTGCAGGGTTCCACTAAGCTCCACCACTGTTCCTAGCCGCCTTCCTCGCTTTCCTGCCAAGCCGCCCAAACCACGACCACGACCACGCCATGCCATAGCCAACTCCATGCCCATGTTTCAGAAGACTTTTTTTGTCGGCGTTCGTGGCTATTTGTTGTTGTTGCCGGCGGGAGAGAAGCTATGGCCGCCGATGACACCCATCGACCCCAACACCTTCCGGCGGGCACTGCATAGCCGCAGGACACCGCCCGACAACTTCAATATTGCCTGCTGCCTGTGAGTGGTGCTCGAGGTGCTCTTCCCGGTCGCGTCTCCACCATGGCTGCAAGGTGTTCAACTCTTTGCTCACAAGATACAAATTTCTTTGACAATTTCATTTGTTCATTGAATGATTCGCCCTCGGATGATGAAGACCTTATGATGGTCGCATGGGTCGTGAATGATCACATTGCTAGGAGTGGCCTCGGTTCAAGGGATCAATCACGGGTCATGCTCTGGCCTTGAATCGCAAAAGGGAAAGCGGCCTCACCCTACTCTATGCCGATTACTTTGAGAATGTCGTGCTCTTCAAACCACACCAATTTCGCCGCCGCTTCCGTATGAGGAGGCATGTGTTTATTCATATTTGAGAAGGAGTGGTAGGATATGACCCATACATTGAGTCAAAGAGGATGCCCTGGGCAAGCTTGGCTTCTCCTCCTACCAGAAATGCACTGCAGCTATTCGCATGCTTGCATATGGAATTCCAGGTGATGTTGTTGATGAGTATGTGCGTATGAGTGAGTCCACATGTCTCCTACCAACGTATAGTTTCTGCAAGGCTGTGGTGGCAGTGTTTGGCCCTGAGTACCTGAGAGAGCCAACCGCCGCTAATACAGAAAGGTTGTTGCCAATCAATGTCGATAGAGGCTTTCCGGGCATGCTTGGTAGTATAGATTGTATGCACTAGAAGTGGAAGAACTGTCCATTTGCTTGACAGGAGCAGTACAAGAGGCACGTGAAAGGTGCCATTGTCATACTGGAATCGATGGCTTCACAAGATCTGTGGATATGGCATTCTGTCTTCGGCATGGTTGGTTCTCGCAATGATATCGACGTGCTATAGCCTTCTCCAGTGTTCGCAAGGCTTGCAGAAGGCCACTCCTCTGAGGTCAACTTTGAGATCAATGGCCACCATTACAATGAGGGAAAGGGATACTACCTAGCTGATCGTATTTATCCTCATTGATCAACTCTTGTGAAGACAATATCCAATCCGCAAGGAGAGAAGAGACATAGATTTGCCAAATGCAAGAGAGTGCTAGGAAGGATGTGGATCGTGCTTTTGGTGTGCTTCAATCTCGATGGGGTATCGTTCGAAACCCTGCACTGACATGGAGCACCCATAAGCTTTGGAAAGTGGTGACTGCTTGTGTGATCCTGCACAACATGGTCGTGGAGGATGAGCGTGGTGATAGCATCTACAACCAAAGGTTTGATTTTCAGAGTGAAATTGTTAAACCTGAGCACCAAGAACCAGCAACCTTTGAACTGTTTGCCCAATTTTATCATGAAATGTGTGATTGGCCTACTCATATGCCGCTCCAGTATAAGTTGGTTGAGCACATGTGGCGGTTCATTTTAATTTCGACCTATTCATGACAATTTTGGTTGGGTTGTAGAACTATTTGATTGTGTTTTTATTTGGACATGAGATTATTTGTTTTGTAAAACTATTTGCATTATTGGGGCTTCAGCCGAACGAGATGCGGCTGCGTTATGGTTGCACGACCGACGCATTCAGGAAAACGGCCAGACGTCATCCTATTGCCATACCTAAATGGATGAAATTCAAATAAAACTGGCGTATATTTAGGCTTGTGCGTTTGGGTTGGCCTTATATTACCCTCATGCATGATGCATGTGTGTTGTATTGCCTGCATCCAGCGACTATGGTCATCCAAAAAGTCTTATAGTTATGTAGTAGTTTAGAGCATCTACGGTCGGGCACCAAAACCGACCTGAAACGCCCAGGCTGACTGGCACCCCTCATATTCAACCCAAAAATTGGGGTGGATATGGGTGGCCCAGGCACGTTCAGGCGCGACCGCCTAACAAGCCTGGCCCACCACTGACCCCACGACAGTCCCACAGAAAACCTCATCCGGCTCATCGCTCTGAAACCCTAGCTCACTCAATTTCCTCTCTCGCTTCGTCCTCTCCTCTCCCCGCACCGATTCCGATCGAATCCGGCGCAATGTCGAGCTCCGACAGCCGCTCTGACTTGGATCCAGACTATGAGCTTGCCCTCCGCGTCGCCTTGGAGCGGTCCAAGGTGGAGACCATGGGCAGTTCCGGATATGCAGCCTCGCTGCAGATACAGCTTCCACGCCGGCGCTGGCCCCTCCCGGCCCGTGCGCAGCTCCGACAGGCGGCCTGCGCAATCCACGCCTCCCCGATGTCGTCCCCTGCCCCCGCCGACTGCTGCTCCCCCACGTGGGTAGCGGTGGGTGCTTGTGCCCATATTGTTGTTTGCAACTGTGTTGGTATTTCCCCGAAGACGAGAGGATGATGCAGCGTAGCAACGGTAGTATTTCCCTCAGTTATGAAACCAAGGTATCAATCCAGTAGGAGGATCCACCAAACTATGTAAACTGTACCTACACAAATAACAAAAACTTGCAACCCAACGCGTAAGAGGGGTTGTCAATCGCTCCTCGGTATTGAGATAGATTAAATTGTATGAGAATGGATAAATATATCTAACAAAACACAAAATAAAATAAATAAATAAATAATGCAGCAATGTATTTTTAGATTTTTGGATTAATAAATCTGAATATAATATGATAGGAAATAGACCCGGGGGCCGTAGATTTCACAAGAGGCTTCTCTCAAGAAATTAGAATACAGTGGGTAAACATATTACTGTTGGGCAATTTATAGAAAAGCAAATAATTATGACAATATCCAAGGCAATGACCATGCATATAGGAATCATGTCCAAGATTAGTAGTCCGACTCCTGCCTGCATCTACTACTATTACTCCACACATCGACCGCTATCCAACATACATCTAGTGTATTAAGTTCGTAGATAAATGGAGTAATGCAATAAGAACGATGACATGATGTAGACAAGATCTATTCATGCAGGAATAGACCCCATCTTTTTATCCTTAATGGCAACAATACATGTGTGCCTCGCTACCCTTCCTGTCACTGGGTGAGGACACCGCAAGATCGAACCCATCAGGAAGCACCCTTTCCCATGCCAAGAATTATCAATTTAATTGGCTAAACCAAACCAAAATTTTGGAGAAGAAATATGAGGCTATAATAATCATGCATAGGAGAGTTCAACAAAGACTCAAATAATAGTCATAGATAGATCTGATCATAAACTCGCAATTCATCGGATCCCAACAAACACACCGAAAAAAGAAGTATCAAATAGATCTCCAAGAACATCGAGGAGAACATTGTATTGAAGATCAAAAGGAGATAAGAAGCCATATAGATACTGCCTATGGACCCGTAGGTCTGTGGTAAACTACTCACGCATCATCGGAGGGGCAAGGGTGTTGATGAAGAACCCCTCCGTGATCGTTGACCCCTCCAACAAGGTGCCGGAAAAGGCCTCTAGATTGGATCTCGTGGTTCTGGAACTTGCGGCGGTGGAAACTCTGATCTCTCTACTCCCCTAGGGTTTTGGGGATTTTAGAGTATTTATAGAGCTGATAGGTGGTGGAGAGGGGGCCTATGGGCCCCACTATCCACCAGGGTGCGCCGGGGGTCCCCTGGTGCCTTATGGGCCCCACGGGCCTCCCCTCGGGCACTTCCTTGACCCCAAGTTGTCTTCTATCTAGAAAACTCACCAAAAGTTTTCGTGCATTTGGACTTAGTTTGGTACTGATATTCTGCGAAGTAAAAAACAAGCAAAAAACAACAACTGACAGTGGGCACTATGTCAATAGGTTAGTCCCAAAAAATGATATAAAGTTGTTATAAAATGAATATAAAACATCTAAGATTGATAATATAAGAGCATGGAACAATAAAAAATTATAGATACGTTGGAGAAGTATCATGCTTGCGCCGCCAGCCGCGAGCAACAACAGCAAAGGGAGAGGAGGAAGGCAGAGCAGACTGTGCACCACTGCCGCAGGATGGGGGCGGAGCCCGATGAGGACTTATGACCCACAAGTATAGGGGATCTATTGTAGTCCTTTCG
>NC_041389.1:694488608-694554590 GCF_002162155.2 Triticum dicoccoides | reverse complement strand
AAAACAAGCAAAAAACAACAACTGACAGTGGGCACTATGTCAATAGGTTAGTCCCAAAAAATGATATAAAGTTGTTATAAAATGAATATAAAACATCTAAGATTGATAATATAAGAGCATGGAACAATAAAAAATTATAGATACGTTGGAGAAGTATCATGCTTGCGCCGCCAGCCCGGGCGCGCACGCCGGAATCGGAGGGCGCGCCGCCAGCCGCGAGCAACAACAGCAAAGGGAGAGGAGGAAGGCAGAGCAGACTGTGCACCACTGCCGCAGGATGGGGGCGGAGCCCGATGAGGACTTATGACCCACAAGTATAGGGGATCTATTGTAGTCCTTTCGATAAGTAAGAGTGTCGAACCCAATGAGGAGCAGAAGGAAATGACAAGCGGTTTTCAGCAAGGTATTCTCTGCAAGCACTGAAATTATCGGTAACAGATAGTTTTGTGATAAGATAATTCGTAACGGGTAAGAAGTGGCAAAAGTAAACAAGGTGCAATAAGGTGTCCCAATCCTTTTTGTAGCAAAGGACAAGCCTGGACGAACTCTTATATAAAGCAAAGCGCTCCCAAGGACACATAGGAATTATTGTCAAGTTAGTTTTCATCATGCTCATATGATTCACGTTCGTTACTTTGATAATTTGATATGTGGGTGGGCCAGTGCTTGGGTGCTTCCCTTCCTTGGACAAGCCTCCCACTTATGATTAACCCCTCTCACAAGCATCCTCAACTACGAAAGAAGAATTACGGTAAAACTAACCATAGCATGAAACATATGGATCCCAATCAGCCCCTTACGAAGCAACGCATAAACTAGGGTTTAAGCTTTTGTCACTCTAGCAACCCATCATCTACTTATTACTTCCCAATGCCTTCCCCTAGGCCCAAATCATGGTGAAGTGTCATGTAGTCGACGTTCACATAACACCACTAGAGGAAAGACAACATACATCTCATCAAAATATCGAACGAATACCAAATTCACATGATTACTTATAACACGACTTCTCCCATGTCCTTAGAAAAAACGTAACTACTCACAAAGCATATTCATGTTCATAATCAGAGGTGTATTAATTATCATTAAGGATCTAAACATATGATCTTCCACCGAATAAACCAACTAGCATCAACTACAAGGAGCAATCAACACTACTAGCAACCCATATGTACCAATCTGAGGTTTTGAGACAGAGATCGGACACAAGAGATTAACTAGGGTTTGGAGAGGAGATGGTGCTGGTGATGATGTTGATGGAGATGGACCCCCTCTCAATGAGAGGATCGATGGTGATGACTATGGCGATGATTTCCCCCTCACGGAAGGATATTTCCCCGACAGAACAGCTCCGCCAGAGCCCTAGATTGGTTCTGCCCAGGTTCCACCTCGAGACGGCGGCGCTTCGTCCCGAAAGCTTCCCTCTGATTTTTCCAAGTCAAAACACACCATCTAGTAGAAGATGGGCAGCGGGGGCCTGCCATGGGGCCCACAAGACCGAAGGGCGCGCCCAGGGGCGTAGGGCGCACCCTCCATCCTTATGGATGGCAGGTGGCCCCCCTCTGGTGCTTTCTTCGCCCAATATTTTTAAATTTTCCAAAAATATTCTCCGTGAAGTTTCAGGACTTTTGGAGTTGTGCAGAATAGGTCTATGATATTTACTCCTTTTCAAGTCCAGAATTCCAGTTGCCGGCATTCTCCCTCTTCATGTAAACCTTATAAAATAAGAGAGAATATGCAAAAGTACTGTGATATAACATGTAATAATAGCCCATAATACAATAAATATCAATATAAAAGCATGATGCAAAATGGACGTATCAACTTCCCCAAGCTTAGACCTCGCTTGTCCTCAAGCGAAAGCCGATATCGAAAAATATGTCCACATGTTTAGAGATAGAGGTGTCGATAAAAATAATATACGGACATGAGGGCATCATGATCATCTTTAGAAAAACAACATATATTGTCATATAATTTCTTATTCTAAAGTAACAATTCATTCACAAGGTAGAGTATGAATCAGAAACTTCATTGAAAACTAATAAACTATTATCTTAGTCATTGAAGCAATTGCAATTTATCATAACATCAGAAAGAGTCAATATAAGAGCTTTTCAGCAAGTCCACATACTCAACTATCATTTAGTCTTTCACAATTGCTAACACTCACGCGATACTTATGAGTACAAAGTTTCAATCAGACACAGAGAAAGATAGGGGCTTATAGTTTCGCCTCCCAAACTTTTACCTCAAGGGTAATGTCAACAATAATACTTTATGAAAACCTACATCTGAGTGGATATATATATATATATATATATATATATATATATATATATATATATATATATATATATATGTATATGTATGTATATATGGATCTCTCCAACATATAGTGTTTGCCAAAGGAAAAGGTGTAAAAAGGAAAGGTGAAGATCACCATGACTCTAGTATAAGGGTAGAAGGTAAAAATAAAAGATAGGCCCTTCGCAGAGGGAAAAAGAGGTTGTCATGCGCTTTTATTGTTGGATGCACAAAATCTTAATGCAAAAGAACGTCACTTTATATTGTCGCTTGTGATAAAGAACTTTATTATGCAGTCCATCGCTTTTATTTCTTCCATATCACAAGTTTGTATAAAGCTTATTTTCTTCACAGTAATAGATCATACACATTTAGAGATCAATTTTTATTGCTTGCAGCGATGACAACTTACTTGGAGGATCTTACTCAATCCATAGGTAGGTATGGTGGACTCTCATGTCAAAACTGGGTTTAAGGGATGTTTTGAAGCACAAGTAGTATCTCTACTTGGTGCAAGGAATTTGGCTAGCATGAGGGAGAAAGTAAAGCTCAACATGTTGGATGATCCATGACAATATAACTTCTATTCGGATATAAGAAAACATAACCCATTATGTTGTCTTCCTTGTCCAACATCAACTTTTTAGCATGTCATATTGTAATGAGTGCTCACAATCACAAAAGATGCCCAAGATATTATATTTATATGTGAAGCCTCTCTTTCTTTATTAATTCCTATTAATTGCAACAATGACCGAAACTATGTTTGTCAACTCTCAACAACTTTTATTCATCATTCTCTTTATATGTGAAGTCATTACTCTCCACAAGATCAATATATGATATTTTTATTTCTTTTTATTATTTCTTTAATTCCCTCAAGATCATAGCAAGATAGCAAAGCCCTCAACTCAAAACTAGTCTTTATTCTATATAACTCACGGACTCGATTACATAGATAGAGATCAAAACAAAACTCAAGGCTAGATCATACTAAAACTTTATTCTACTAGATCAAGAGATAACCAAAAGGATCAAACTAAGAAAAACGATAAAGATAGAGGTGTGATGGTGATATGATACTGGGGCACATCCCCCTAGCTTGGCAGTTGCCAAGGGGAGTGCCCATACCCATGTATTTATGTCTCTTCCTTCATATGTGGTGATGATGGAGTTGTTGATGAAGTAGTGCCACACATCGATCGTAGGAGATGCTCCAATTTACGAATAATGCCCTGAAGTGCGGTGATATGCTCTTGTAACAGAATATTTTCACGAGTGAGATATTTATTTTGCACACGAACTATTTCAATGATCTTGAAATCTTCAATTTCAGTAGGGTGAGATGATTGTAGTAAGGTTGAAGCATGTCTTCTTCTTCTACTGCCGGAGCTTGATCTCCAGCGACCTTCTTGATCTTATCATCCATGTTATTTTCCCCAAGCTTTTCTCTCTTCATCTCTATCTTCATCAGCCAAGCATCATCGCTCGTGTTGTTGGAGGAGGGGGACGACATGATGCCTAGTCTTCAAAACTCTGGCACAAAATAGCTCAAAACGAAAACAGGGGATTTTGTTGTGGTACAGTGGTCAAAATCTTTGGGAGATTAGATAATGAATTTTTACCGACCAAAAGAAGTATTGTGCAAGAAAACAAAGTCCGGGGGGCACACGAGGTGGCCACAAGGCAGGGGGCGCTCCCAGGAGGGTAGGGCGTGCCCTCCACCCTTCTAATCTCCTCGTGTCTCTTTCGGACTACTTTTAATTTTCCTAATCTTTGAATATCCCAAAATGGAGAAAAATTGCTATTAGAACAGTTTTGGAGTCGGTTTACTTACCGTACCACATACCTATTCCTTTTCGGAGTCTGAAACGTTCTGGAAAGTGTCCCTTATGTACTCCTCCGGTGTTACAGTGTCACTCATATTGGTCTCAACGTTTATGGGATTACCTGAGATATAATGTTTGATTCTTTGACCGTTTACCACCTACGGATTTGTGCCTTCGGCATTGTTGATTTTTATGGCAGTGGAACGATTGACCTCCTCGATAAGGTAAGGTCCTTACCATTTAGAGAGAATTTTTCCTACAAAAAATCTTAAACGAGAGTTGTATAGCAAAACATGATCACCTACATTAAACTCACGCTTTCGTATCCTCTTGTCATGCCATATTTTAACCTTTACTTTAAATAACTTGGCATTCTCATAGGTTTGGGTTCTCCATTCATCAAGCGAGCTAATGTCAAACAACCTCTTCTCACCAGCAAGTTTGAAACCATAGTTGAGCTCTTTGATTGCCCAATAAGCTTTATGTTCTAGTTCAAGAGGTAAGTGACAAGCCTTTCCATAAACCATTTTATAAGGAGACATGCCCATAGGCTTTTTATAAGCAGTTCTATAAGCCCATAACGCATCATCAAGTTTCTTAGACCAATTTTTTCTAGATCTATTAATAGTCTGTTGCAAAATCAATTTAATCTCTCTATTACTCAATTCTACTTGACTACTAGACTGAGGATGATATGGAGATGCAATTCTATGGTTAACATCATACTTAGCAAGCATTTTACGAAAAGCACCATGAATAAAATGTGAACCACCATCAGTCATTAAATATCCAGGGACTCCAAACCTCAGAAAGATAACTTCTTTAAGCATATTAATAGAAGTGTTATGATCACCACTACTAGTTGGAATAGCTTCTACCCACTTAGTAACATAATCAACAGCAACTTGAATATGTGTATACCCATTGGAGGAAGGAAAAGGTCCCATATAATCAAAGCCCCAAACATCAAATGGTCCAATTACAAGTGAGTAATTCATAGGCAATTCCTGACGTCAACTAATATTACCAATTATTTGGCATTCATCACAAGACAAGACAAACTTACGAGCATCCTTGAAGAGAGTAGGCCAATAAAAATCAGATTGCAATACCTTATGTGCAGTTCTATCTCCAGCGTCGTGTCCTCCGTAAGCCTCGAGTTGCACTTGCGTAGGATCTGTTCCTGTTCATGCTCAGGTACACAACATCTAATAACACCATCTACTCCTTTATAAAGGTGTGGGTCATCCCAAAAGTAATGTCTTAAATCATATAAAAACTTTTTCTTTTGCTAGTATGTGAAACTAGGTGGTATAAATTTAGCAACAATATAATTAGCATAATCAGCATACCATGGAGTATTACGAGAAGCATTTATGATAGCTAATTATTCATCGGGAAAGCTATCATCAATAGGTAGTGGGTCATCAAGAACATTTTCTAATCTAGACAAGTTGTCTACAACGGGGTTCTTGGCTTCCTTTCTATCAATAATATGCAAATCAAATTCTTGTAACAAGAGAACCCATCTAATAAGTCTAGGTTTTAGTATCTTTTTTCCATAAGATATTTAATAGCAGCATGATCAGTCTCAACAGTTACTTTGGAATCAACAATATAATATCTAAACTTATCACAAGCAAAAACAATTGCCAAAAATTCCTTTTCAGTAGTAGCATAATTTCGCTGCGCACTGTCTAGAGTTTTACTAGCATAATGAATAACATTCAATTTCTTATCAACTCTTTGCCCTAGAATAGCACCAACAGCATAATCACTAGCATCGCACATAATTTCAAAGGGTAAATTCCAATCAGTGGCTGAACAATAGATGCAGAAGTGAAGGCTTTCTTAAGTATTTCAAATGCTTCTACACAATCATCATCAAAAACAAAAGGAACATCTTTTTGCAAGAGATAAGTGAGAGGCCTAGAAATTTTAGAGAAGTCTTTAATAAAGCTCCTATAGAAACTAGTATGACCAAGTACACTTCTTATACCTTTGATATCTTTAGGACACGACATCTTTTCAATAGCATCTACTTTAGCTTTATCAACTTCAATAACTCTTTCAGAAATTTTATGCCCCAAGACAATACCTTCATTAACCATAAAGTGGCACTTCTCCCAATTCAAGACGAGATTAGTTTCTTCACATCTCTACAAAACTTGATCAAGGTTGCTTAAGAAATCATCAAAAGAAGTTCCGTAAACGGAGAAATCATCCATGAAAACCTCAACAATCTTTTCACAAAAGTAAGAGAATATAGCATCCATACATCTTTGAAAGGTAGTAGGTGCATTGCATAGACCAAAAGGCATATGTCTATAAGCAAAGGTACCAAAAGGGAAAGTAAAAGTGGTATTTTCCTGATCATCTTTTGACACGGGTATTTGAGAGAAACCAGAATAACCATCTAGAAAGAAAAATTGTGTATGTTTGGATAGTCTTTCTAACATTTGATCAATAAAAGGTAGATGGTAATGATCTTTTCTAGTAGCTTTGTTTAATTTGCAAAAATCAATTACCATTCTATAACCTGTAACAATTCTTTGTGGGATCAATTCATTCTTATCATTAGGAACAACAGTAATACATCCCTTCTTAGGGACACAATGAACATGACTTAGCCATCTACTATCAGCAACAGGATAAATTATACCTGCCTCTAGAAGCTTTAGTATTTCATTTCTTACCACTTCTTTCATTTTAGGATTTAACCTCGTTGGTGATCAACAACTGGTTTAGCATCAGGCTCCAAATTAATTTTGTGCTGACATAGAGTGGGACTAATGCCCTTAAGATCATCAAGAGTATATCCAATAGCAGCACAGTGCTTCTTCAGAGTTTTCAATTATTTATTTTCTTCTGAAAGGTTAGCACTAATAATAACATGATATATCTTCTTTTCACCAAGATAAGCATATTTTAAAGTATCAGGTAATTGTTTAAGCTCAAACACGGGATCACCCTTGGGTGGAGGAGGATCCCCAAGGATTTCAACAGGGGAATTGTGTTTCAAAAGAGGCCTTTGATTAAAGAATATTTCATTTACTTCCCTTCTTTCATTCATAAACATATCGTTTTCATGGTCTAGCAAATATTGTTCTAAAGGATCCGTAGGAGGTACGACAATGGAAGCAAGACCAATAATTTCATCCTTACTTTGGCAAATCTTTATCATGGGGTTGTCTATGAAATTTAGAGAAATTAAATCATGAGACATATCCCCTAAACCAGCAGTAAGAACATCTTTCTCGCAGTCTATCTTAGCATTAACAGTATTCAAGAAAGGTCTACCAAATATAATGGGATAAAAATCATCTTGTGGGGAACCAAGAACAAGAAAATTAGTAGGGTATTTAATTTTCCCACACAAGACTTCAACATATCTAACAATCCCAATTGGTGATATAGTATCTCTATTGGCAAGCTTGATAGTAACATCAATATCTTCTATCTCAGCAGGTGCAATATCATTCATAATTTCTTGATATAAGGTAAAAGGAATTGCACTCACACTAGCACCCACATCACATAAGACATGATAACAATGATATCCTATTTTAACAGAAACAACAGGCGTGCCAACAACAGGTCTATGTTTATCTTTAGTATCGGGTTTAGCAATTCTAGCAGCTTCATCACAGAAATAAATAACATGCCCTTCAATATTATCGACCAAGAGATCTTTAACCATAGCAATACTAGGTTCAACTTTAATTTGCTCAGGGGTGTAGGTGTTCTGGTATAACTCATACAAACCATAGTTGAAGCTTTAGCATGATCTTTTATTCTAACAGGAAAGGGTGGTTTCTCAATATAAGAGTAGGAACAATAGGATCAACATTATAAGTAATAGTTTCTTCTTCAACTTTAATAGGCTCTACTACTTTCGCTCCAATGGGAGGATGATATTAACCACTTATCCTTAGGGAGATCAACATGAGTAGCAAATGATTCACAGAAAGAAGCTACTATCTCACAGTCAAGTCCATATTTAGTGCTAAAATCATGAAAGGAATCTGTTTCCATAAAAGATTTAACACAATCAAACTTAAGGTTTATACCTGACTCCTTACCTTTGTTGAGTTCCCAATCTTCAGAGTTGCATTTAATTCTTTCCAATAAATCCCATTTGAATTCATATCGTTCTTCATAAAAGAACCAGTACAAGTATCGAGCATGGATCGATCATTATGAGAAAGCCAAGCATATAATTTTTGAATAATAATTTCTCTTGAGAGATCATGATTGAGGCATGAATATAACATTGACTAAAGCCTCTCCAAAGCTTGAGCGATACTTTCTCCTTCACGAGGCCAAAAATTATATATATAATTCCGATCATGATGAACCAGATGCATAGGATAAAACTTCTGATGAAATTCCAATTTCAATCGGTTGTAGTTCCATGATCCAATATCATCACATAGCCTAAACCATGTTAATGCCTTTCCCTTCAAAGATAAAGTGAAAACCTTCTTATTGACAACATCCTCGGGCATACCTGCAAGCTAAAACAATCCATAAACTTCATCCACATAGATTAGGTGCATATCAGGATGTAATGTTCCATCTCCTGCATAAGAATTAGCTAGCAGTTTCTCTATCATACCCGAAGGAATTTCATAATAAATATTTTCAGTAGGTGCAATAGGTTGAGGAGAAACTCTTTGCTCTGCCGGTTGAGGTGAAGATTCCCCGAACAAGCCCCTCAAAGGATTATTTTCCATAGTAACAAGTGATAGTAAATTTCAGCACACTATATAAATGTTTCCTTACCAAAGGCGCTTCACTCCCCGGCAACGGCGCCAGAAAAGAGTCTTGATGACCCACAAGTATAGGGGATCTATAGTAGTCCTTTCTATAAGTAAGAGCGTCGAACCCAACGAGGAGCTAAAGGAAATGACAAGCAGTTTTCAGCAAGGTATTCTCTGCAAGCACTGAAATTATCGGTAATAGATAGTTTTGTGATAAGATAATTCGTTACGGGTAACAAGTGAAAAAAGTAAACAAGGTGCAGCAAGGTGGCCCAATCCTTTTTGTAGCAAAGGACATTAGACAAACTCTTATATAAAGCAAAGCACTCCCGAGGACACATAGGAATTATTGTCAAGTTAGTTCTCATCATGCTCATATGATTCGCATTCGTTACTTTGATAATGAGATATGTGGGTGGACCAGTGCTTGGGTGCTTCCCTTCCTTCGACAAGCCTCCCACTTATGATTAACCCCTCTCGCAAGGATCTGCAAGTACGAAAGAAGAATTAAGGTAAACCTAACCATAGCATGAAACATATGGATCTGAATCAGCCCCTTACAAAGCAACGCATAAACTAGGGTTCAAGCTTCTGTCACTCTAGCAACCCATCATCTACTTATTACTTCCCAATGCCTTCCCCTAGGCCCAAATCATGGTGAAGTGTCATGTAGTCGACGTTCGCATAACTCCACTAGAGGAAAGACAATATACATCTCATCAAAATATCGAACGAATACCAAATTCACATGATTGCTTATAACAAGACATCTCACATGTCCTCAGGAACAAACATAACTACTCACAAAGCATATTCATGTTCATAATAAGAGGAGTATTAATTATCATTAAGGATCTGAACATATGATCTTCCACCGAATAAACCAACTAGCATCAACTACAAGGAGTAATCAACACTACTAGCAACCCACAGGTACCAATCTGAGGTTTTGAGACAGAGATCGGATACAACAGATGAACTAGGGTTTGGAGAGGAGATGGTGTTGGTGAAGATGTTGATGGAGATTGACCCCCTCTCGTGAGAGGATCGATGGTGATGACGATGGCGATGATTTCCCCCTCCCTGAGGGATGTTTCCCCGGGAGAACAACTCCACTAGAGCCCTAGATTGGTTCTGCCCAGGTTCTGCCTCGAGACGGCGGCGCTTCATCCCGAAAGCTTCCCTCTGATTTTTTTCCCAGGTCAAAACACACCATACACTGGTACGCGTCGGTGCTATACAAACAGTTTTAAACCCCTATCTACGACGGCATTTGGAACCGTCACCTTGTGAGTGTGGGCGATAGGGGGGTCCTTCCCACATGACCCAGAAACCTTCGGGGATATGACCTCCTGGCACAAACGCTCAGCAAAATGAGCTCGTGTGCGATTGGCGAGCGAGCAAATACGGTTATACGTACAGTAGTGCTAAAAAATACAATTATACAGGCGAAATCATTTCCAGTCATAAGTATATCTCACACAGTCAGTCCCCGCTAAACGTTTCCGTTCGTATATACATCCCACACAATTGCTGCAAGGAAAACATTTTCGGTTTGTAGCTACATCACACACAATTTTTCCTGTTAAATCGTTTGTGATGGCGTTCCTATCACACACAATATTAATAATTTTATTATTTGCGTTATTGAATGCATCACACAAGGTGCGTAGAAGAAACTGTGTGGCACAGGCTATCCATCACACACAGCTTTTATGCGGTAAACATTTGCGCAAGGTGGCCTAACGCAAACAGTTTTGAAGAGAATGTCGTGTGTGATTGCTCATCGATCCAACACGGTTTATTCCTAGAAACTGTGTGTGTTGCCTTATGTCATCGCCCACGGTATTTTCTCAATAACCGTTTGCAATAGCAAAAACCAATTAGCAGGCTAATTACCCTATTATTAATAATCCATTTATTAATCTGATTGACATTCATATTAAACAAATAATATATTTCATTCCCATATTAAGGAAGCAGGATTTCATAATTGAAATACATTAAAGTACCACATGATATAGCTTCGGCACTCAGCTACCCCATTACACAACTACACCAGCACCAAGTTTCACATGCAAAATCTAGAACCTTTCGAAATTAGCATCATAGACGGCACATAGACAGATGCATCTCATCGGGAAAACTGCTGAAGCGGAAGGCGAATATTGAGCCTTCACTGATGTTGAAGGTCTTTGCAACTTTAGGCCAGTGCCTATGGATGATTGACCGTCCATCCTTCGTCCTCTTCAGGAACACTTCAATATTGAACCGTGGGTGCTCTATGAATACCATCCTCGCCTCCTGTCCATACAGGTGGTTTGAGAGGTAATCATAAGTGAACTGTTTTGGAAAGGCCTAAAAACAAGGATGTGCATAAATATCTTCTCTATATTGGAAATGGGGCAAAGGAATAAAAAAAACAAGGTATAATTGTTAGTACCATCCTGTAGTGAACTGATGTCTTCTTCATTGTGCAGACAAATATCTTGTTGTTTTTTCTCGCTAATTTCTTTATCCTAACAATCTTTCCGAGTTTCTTGACTTGACTGATATTCATGGACAACTCATTTCCCCATATGAAAAAAGGGTCGAATAGTGGGTCAAAACCTCTGACAGCAGGACCTACATGTGCAAGACCAAATTTTTTAAAACCTAAGTATTAGAATGGATCCAGCAATTGCACATTAATGTGCTATTAGACAAAGGACCATGCATGTGCAAACCTCAATTATAAACCTCAGCGCTTCCCATTGCTTCCCTGCAACACATATAAGGTAGTTAGTGATCAGGTCAAGTGAGGGTCTGCATGCTATTAGTAAAATATGTAGATGAAAAATAAGCACATTGCAGATTCATCAGATTAATTCAAGTCACATGGAAAACCCATTTGTCCAAACCAAGCATCATTAAGAACTAGGAAATCTAGCAATTGTATATGTTTCCCATGTATTAAGTGCAGCCAAATTCGATTATTCCTCACATGCACAACAATACAAAATTCTACTCACGGCAATTGGACATTGCATTGCAGAATTGAACAAAGCAGTTAACTAAACACCACAACAAATGAACCAAACATTAACTGAGCACCACATTTCACAATATAACATACTCCTAATAGAAGAGCAGACAGTTAACCAAACCAAGCATGCTTAACAACTTGGAAATATAGCAATTGTATTTGTTTTTCATGTATTTCGTATAGCCAAATTTAATTTATTTCTCACATGGTATACAATAACAGAATGCACCCACAATAATTGAACATCGCATTGCAGAATGGAACCAAACAGTTAACTAAACACCACAACAAATGAACCAAACATTAACTGAGCACCATATTGCACAATGTATAACATACTAGAAAAATCAAACAGTTAACCAAACCAAGCATGCTTGACAACTTGGAAATATAGCAATTGGATTTGTTTCTCATGTATTTTGTAAAGAAAAATTCAATTTATTTCTCACATGGAAGACAATACAAAATTGCACCCTGAAGAATTGAACATCACATTTGGAGAACTGAACCATATAGTTAACTGAACACGATAACTAATTAACCAAACAGTTAATAAGTGAGCACCACATTGCACCACATATAGAACATATACACTAGGGCAACATATTGCATGGTAAAAGTAAATAGCACAATTCACTAGAATTTGTTAAGGAAAGGCAGGAGCAACACACGCAACGGGTAAACCGAGCATGCTTAACCGGCATATCTAGCAAATGGCAAGGTGCTCCTCCAAGATCTGGGGGTCGACACGAATGGCAGCCATCGTGACCTCATCCGTGTGTGCGGGCGCGATTTGCTTCTCCGGTGCCAAATGCTCCTTGAGATCCTGGCTATACTATGTGCACCATGGCTTAGGATGGCGCTTATTTGGTGGAGGGTCGGTGATTTTGGTGGATGGTGTCGCGCTCGCGCTGGCGGTCGGGGCATGTGGGATGTGGAAGGAGGAGGAGGATGGGGGTCGGGTGTGGATTACCTGCCTGGATAGGCGAGGCCGAGCAGCGTGAAGGAGGGTCGCCGGTGAGGGGGGTGGCGCTGCAAGCAAGGAGTGTAGGTTTCAACTTGGAAAAGAAGGCGGAAACAGGGTTAATGTGTCTTTTGGTAAGGGAAGGGGTGTGGAGGTAGATATTTCCGCGGAAGCCAAAAATTTGGAATCGCTTCAGCGAAAAAACTAGCACACAAAGTGTCATCAGACACGGTCCCTGATTCAGAACTGTATACGATATGTGAACATCACAAATGATTCAGATAGCTTAACCCGTGTGTGATGAGATTGAACGTCAAAAATTTTGGTTCCAATTTCTTTGGTTACAGTGCTCATCCACGTCATTGCATAATTTGGGTACACAAAGGAGACTACAACACACCCACACTTCTTAGTCGAGAAAGCTCAGCAATTAAACAGAGCTAGCTGGCCTAAATATTACTCTAACAAATTAAAGACCGGCGCTCTTAATTAAACAAAACAAAGAGTACTACTATGGCTGGTGCTCATCGATCTCCGCCGCCTCCTCCATGTCTAGCTCGCGCCCGACGGTCGACTGGGGAAGGGGCTCAATGGCATCCATCGCACCGTACTCGGCAAGCATCTATCCATCCGCGTCCGCCATCTCTTTGGAAAAGGCCGCCACGAGGTGGGCGTGGGCGGCCGCAATCAAGGCTTTGGCAGGCTCCGTTGTGGAAAGGTATACCGCGCAGGAACGGACGGCTGCTCGAACGCTCTCGACGATTGGCAACTCTTCGACCGTGGGTTGCCGACCATTGTCGGAGAAGCTTCTTTTGATTTGTGCATTGACCGCCATGAGCTGGCCGTGGATGGCCTCGGCATGGTACTGGGAGGCCTCCATCAGGGCTAAGGCCGCCGTGCATAACGGACAACTGTTGTGCCGCTCTCGCCAGTTGCTATCCCCGAGGCAGATGTTGCTGCCGCCGCCTAAGAACCAATAGCGGCCGTTTGGGCTGCCTTGGCCGCCCGGTCGTAGATTCCAGTTGCCTTCACGAAGCTTGTGAGCACATGCCTAGCGGCTGCGGCCGCGCTCTCGCCGGAGTGGGTCGCCGAAGTTTCCCTCAGGACACGGGTCCACGTCCCCATCTTTCACCAGCGACGATTGAACAGTGAAATGATATTTGGGGAGCGAGCTAGTGTGCTTGACACGCCAGCTGTGGACTGTAGCCGATGAACCTTCTTGCGTAAGCCATATGCGTACTATAGAACGATGGTGCTCCAGGATATTTTGTACTACATCTCACACGGTTGGTGATAATAAATTGTGTGGGATCTACTTGATTTTTCATCTTGATTTGAATTTCATAATGGGGTCACAGCTGTAAAGGATGGTGCTTGAATTGCTAGAACTTCTATCTGTAGTGAACATGCAACTATAGGTGTGTCCTCAAAAAATTTGGAATTATTCAGGGTTCATTTGAACATTTTTATATGGTAACTTGGTTTTCTAGGCATTTCAGGTGCACAATTCAAAACTAAACCACATGCACATGCTCCGCTGCACCAAAATGGGTTGTAAAATGATATATGTGTCCATGGGTTGATGCTTACGTCCCATTCAAGAAATGGGGATTAATTTCAAACACCACGGCACCGTGGCTCTCCGGCAAACATTGAGGTGCTTGCTTTTGTAATTCTAGTAAATACAAAACTCGTCTGAAATTCATGAACCTTGGCATGCTATCATGGAACGACATCAAGATGCTGGGGTAAAAAAAATATTGTCCCATTTGTGCCAGGTTATGGTATAAGCTTCTCGCAAACTAGAGCTTCTCTCACAACAAGCATGATGGTTTCGGTAGGGAATGTGCCACCTTGGGGGGACGAAATGATATTTGTTGCATCTTCTTACTTTCAAAAAATTTCTCATGTCAACATAGAACAACATGAGTGTTTGCAATTTTTTGGATATTTCGGGGTTCGCATGGACATTTTTATACATTAACTAAGTTTATATGCATTCATGTGCATAATTCAAATTTGAACTACATGCACATGCTCCAGTGCATATAAACGGGTTGAAAAATCAAATGTGTGTCCTTGGTTGCAAGCTTAGGTCCCATGCAAGAAATGGGAATGAATGTCAAACACCTTTGCCACCGTCACTCGGTTGCTAACATTGAGATATATGGTTTTAAAATTCTAGTAAATCGAAAACTCGTCTGAAATTCATGAAACTTTACATGCTATCAGGGGATGGTAGCAACATGCAGTGGTAAAAATATTGTCCCATTTGGGGCAAGTTCGGGTATAAGCTTCTCACAAACCAGAGCTTCTCCCAACAAGCCTCGTGGTTACGGTAGGGAATATTTCACTTTTCTGGATGAAACGATGTCCGTTGCCTCTTCTAGATTTCAATTTTTGCTCTAGTGTCAACATACAACAACATGAGTGTTGTGTTAAATTTTGGAATTTTTGGGAGTTCGTTTGGACATTTTTATGCATTAATTGACCTTTCAATGCATTTATGTGCATAATTCAAATTTAAACTACATGCACATGCTCTAATGCGTATAAATTGGTTAAAAATTCAAATCTGTCTCCTTGGTTGCATGCTTAGGTCCCATGCAGGAAATGGGAATGAATGTCAAACACCCTGCCACCGTCACTCGGCCACAAACATTGAGATACCTGATTTTTAAATTCTAGTAAATCCAAAACTCGTCTGTAATTCATGAAACATGGCATGCTATCATGGAGCGGCATCAACATGCCGTCATAAAGTTTTTGTCCCATTTGGGGCTGGTTTGGGTATAAGCTTCTCACAAACCAGAGATTCTCACAACAAGCCTGATGGTTTCGGTAGGGAACGTTTCACCTTTATGGACGAAATGATAGCCGTTGCCTCTTCTTGATTTCAATTTTTTCTCTAGTGTCAACATAGAACAACATGAGTGTTGTGTTAAATTTTGGAATTTTTGGGGTTCGTTAGCACATTTCTTATGCATTAATTGAGTTTTCAATGCATTTATGTGCATAATTCAAGTTTTAGCTACATGCACGTGCTCTAATGCATATAAATTGGTTGAAAATTCAAATATGTGTCCTTGGTTGCATGCTTAGGCCCCATGCAAGAAATGGGAATGAATGTCAAACACCCTGCCACTGTCACTCGGCCGCAAACATTGAGATACCTAGTTTTTAAATTCTAGTCAATCCAAAACTCGTCTGAAATTCATGAAACCTGGCATGCTATCATGGAATGGCACCCGACATGCCATGGTAAAAAAATTCTCCCAATTGGGGCAAGTTTGGGTATAAGCTTCTCATAAACCAGTGCTTCTCACAATAAGCTTGATGGTTTCGATAGGGAGCGTGCCACCTTTGGGGACGAAATGATACCCGTTACCTGTTATTGCTTTCAAAAAGTTTCTAGTGTCAACATAGAACAACATGAGTGTTGTGTTCAATTTTGGAATTTTTCGGGGTTCATTTGGATATTTTGATATATTAACTGGGTTTTCTAGGCATTTTATGTGCATAATTCAAATTTCAACTACATGCACATGCTCTAGTGCATATAAATTGGTTGAAAAATCAAATCTATGTCGTTGGGTGCATTCTTAGGTCCCATGCAAAAAATGTGAATGAATTTCAAACACCAGCACTATTGACTGTCGGCAAAACGTTGAGATATTTTGTTTTTAAATTCTTGTAAATTCAAAACTCGTCTGAAATTCATAAAACTTGGCATGCTATCATGGAATGGCACCCAACATGCTTTGGGAATTTTTGTGTCCATTTTGAGAGAAGGCGCACTCGAATAATAGTCAACAAAGGCATTTTGAAAAAAAACTAGCTGCCACTCTAACATCGCAAACGTTTTAGATAGAACACTCATATATACACTGATAGCTTCCCCAGTAAGCCAAGGGAAAATGTGCCGAGCAGGATTTGTGCAGCTCTTCATCGCAAACGTTTTAGATAGAACACCTGTATGCAAAGTGAGAGCTATGGTCTTCCGCAGTAAGCCAAGGGAAAATCCGCTGGGCAGGATTTGTGCATCTCTTCAACGCAAACAGTTGAGATTGAATAAGGTATGCAAAGCGAGACTTCAACGCTAAGACAATAGAAAATTTGGCAAATAGGATTTCTACCTCCCTTCAACTCAAACAGTTTTTTAGATGACCCGTGTGCAACCACATATATACAATTTGGTAAAGTTTGCGTCTGTCATATCAGGTATATTTCCATTTGTCAAATAGGAAAGATTGACATTTGTTGATCTAGTAACATTGCCATTTGTAAATCCTTGTAACACTGCAATTTGTCAAAATATGCAACTAAAAATCACTAGCACTATCTAATTTTTGCAACTAAAATTCAGTAATTAAGCATATATTTCATTCATAGATTAAGCAGTCGTGCTTAATTTATACAAACAGTTCAACTTTACAGCTGAACCGACCAAACTTTTCCTCAATTGTTGCCAACCACGTACTGAAATAGCTAGTTCAACTATATATACAACATAATTTTAAGTACGTTGTACAGTTCGACCACATCTATAGTGAGATGAACTGAACAAAATAGCCCCTAAATACTACTACGGAGGGGCTTTGTACTACTTTCGGCAGCCTCTCCTCTGCCGAGCGCCCTCAGTAAGAGGAAGAGGAGGACGAGGCTATCGACGAGCTGGACAACTGCAATACAGTGCTTGCCGCTGCTGCACCTTCAGCGACACTCACCTCGAACGCCCTTTGCCGCTCCACACGACCCCTCTTGAAGCGGTGGTTTTCCTCGTAGATCTCCTGATTCCTTGCCTCTACGTCGGCATGTGCCACAGCCACGGCGGCGGTAAGGCTCTTTGCGTGCTCGACGAGGCGCTCCTCCTCCTCCTGCAGGAACTCGATGTAGCGCGCAAGGTCGCTGCCGCACGTGCGTGCCTCCGCCTCCCTCCTGCGGGCGGTAGTGGTGGAGCGGGTGATGATCCCATCGGTCGATGGTGGCACTGTATAGCGGCCAAAGCGGACGATGATGGGGTGGCGGCCATGATCACCACCTCTCGCCTTCGGGCCGCAATGGCGGAGCGAGTGATGGCCACGGTGGCCGGCAGTAGGGTGATGGCCATGGCAGCGGAGTGGGTGATGGACACTGCGGCGGAGTGGGTGATGGCCCTAGCTTTCGATGGAGTTGTGGCGGCAACGACGGCCGGCAACAGTTGCCGACGGGCACCGGTGGTCGAGCATGTGGTGCGTGTTCTGCGCACACCCAACTGGGACGCCGCGCGCACTACACTACGTTGGGGACTGCACCGCCGCCGCGGTGTAGCCTCCCAGCTGGAGCTGTGCTCTAATGACGGCAGAGTGGCTGAGCGACAATGACGGTCCGGAGCCATTGCCGATTTTGGGAGAAGTAGACGAGATAAGCTACAGGGAGGGAGGGGAAAATGCGACGCAGGACTCGCCGACCGTGAGGGTTTATATAGTGGGCTGATGAGCATTGGGATTTTGGGGGATTTCACCGAGTCTGGCAGGAAGCTTGACGGGACCAAAAGGACGCCCCCGCGCGCTACTCAAGCTTGCGCTTGAACCGTATGCGGCAGTGGGGTGACAAGACGTGCGAGAGAAGGATGAAAAGACACATACACATACGTTTAATAAAAAAAGTTTGCGATTTAATTAACTACTATATGCCCGTCCTGGTTTATAAGTAGGATTTAATTAATAAAATACGAATGCATGTCACCAAAGATTATATCGTCGGATTCGTATTTGAACCTAGTTTCTAGTTACATAATTTTTGTACATGCATTATCATTTTGTTGGTTAAATTTGAGGTTATATACCAGCAAGCGTTTCCCCACAACACACACGGCGCCGGCCTCTGCTCGCATCCCTCGGCAAGCTTTGTCGCCGCAGTGCGCTGTGCTCACCGTTAGACGCTGCAGCATGCTCTGCTCACGTCCGTCAGCGCGCTTGGGTTGTGGATAGGTTTTCCTTGCGTGTTCAACTGCTATATGCATATATATGTGGTTGCTCGCCATTGGGGCAACCGCCGAGCGCTCTGCTAATGGTTGGGCTTGTGCACGATCACGTCGGGGCCCCATATGCATGCGGTTGTGCCGCGTGCGTTGCCATGTGATGCAGTTACATGCGACACGATGGAGTTACGCCCTACGAATTAGAACTCCATTAGGGCGTGCCGATCGATATTCCAGGCCGACCGACTTCCCCTTTAATTCCCGCGGCCATTATAACCTTAGTCTCTTCAACCTTTCGATCGCGCCCCACAACACAACAAGCACACCCACGATGACACATAGAGAGGGGATGTCTAGCGGCGCTCCAATGAAGTTCGGCAAGCATAAAGTGGAGACCCACGCGAGGGAGACGGATATCTCGATGGTGTACACCATCGACCCAGCCGTGGTGGATGACTACATCAACACCGTTGAGGAGTTGCTTGCTGGAGACAAGTACAAGGTGGTCGGCATCGACCTCCAGTACACCGCTGGTCATCCCGGCATAGATCAGAAGGTTGTTGTCGCCTAGTTGTGTGTGCGCCATCATGTCCTCATCTACCACTACTGCATGGCCAGAGAGCCTTGCGACCGTTTCAACAGGTTTATCAACAGCACCGACTCTAAGTTCGCCATGGTGGAAACCACCAACGATGTAAAAGCGCTCAGTGTTACAGGCTTGGCCTGCCAGAAACTTGTCGAAATCTGTGACCACTACAGGGTCTGGGGCAGCACGAAGGACTCCCTGGTTGAACTCGCCTCGGCCATCATCGATCCCTACTATGAAAAGATGAAGCAGGATGCCCAGAGAACAAATCATGTATCCTGGCACAGGGCCTGGATATGGCGACTGGATGAACCTCACCTCAGGTTTGCGACCAAGAGTGTGTACACATGCTACGAGATGCACAAGAGGATCGTTGACATGAGGAAGTGCCTCGTTACCCAAATCGACAAGCCCGGATCGAGCCACAAGTAGAGCAAGCATCACAAGAACTAGATGATGATCAGATGATCGTTTATGATAGTTACTCATCCATGTAATATATAGTTTACTTTATTGGTGTGTGGAAGTGTCATGTGTGTAGTAGCCACCTATGAAATTATGCATGTAATAGTTTACTTTGGTGTGTGCAAATAGCATGGTTGTAGTAGCCACCTATGTAATTGGATGTTTAATTTCATTAATCATGCATGTAATATATATGTTGTTGTTCTGTATGCAATCCCATCGCACAACACATATGTCATATTAGCAGCAACTGTTTGTGTTATTATCGGTCTTCCAACACATTTCTGATTATAGACCTGTTTGCCGCATATCACAAACATCTTGTTATATTGAATCGTTTATGTTCTCTTGTCTCAACACAAATAGTTCATCCGAGTGAACCGTATGTTGTATATCACACACACCTTGATCTGGCTAACCGTTTCTTTTCTGTTACCTAATCACAAACAGTTCATCCTAGTGAACCGTATGTTGCGTATCGCACACGCCTTCATCTGGCTGCCCGTTTCTTTTGTTACTCCTCATCGCAAACAGTTAATTGAAGTGAACTGTATGCCCTGCATCACGTACACAACTAAAATCTGAACCGTGTTTGATGCATCCATCATTGCAAACATTTTGCACATTTTTGACATTTCTCTTACACCACCGTTTGCGATTATTGCATCGTACATAGTCTCTCGAAGGGTCTCTGATCGTAGTGTCGCGTTAGCAGCATCCTGCACTAGTGATATAGCAGAATATGGGTGTCGGGGCCTGCCAGGGGGAACACAAGACCGGAGGGCGCGCCCTCCATCCTTGTGGATGGCAGGTGGCCCCCCTCTGGTGCATTCTTCGTCCAATATTTTTTATATTTTCCAAAAATATTCTCTGTGAAGTTTTAGGACTTTTGGAGTTGTGCAGAATAAGTGTCTAAAATTTACTCCTTTTCCGGTCTAGAATTCCAGCTACCGGCATTCTCCCTCTTCATGTAAACCTTATAAAATAAGAGAGAATAGGCATAAGTATTGTGATATAACGTGTAATAACAGCCCATAATGCAATAAATATCAATATAAAAGCATGATGCAAAATGGACGTATCAAGGATGCGCAGCTCCTTGAGCACGGAGATGGACGCGCGGTGGCTCCGCCGGAAGAACACTAAGGCGCTCCGAATTGCCATTGAGTAGTCTGAGCACGAGGCAGCGAAGGCAGCAGCGGTAGCGGCTCGGCTTGCGAAGCTCAGGCGGCAGCAAGACAGGGATGTCCGGCAGCTAAAAGGGCGTGTCATCCTCTCCAACGACGACGACCATGGCTCCTCGTCGGACGACTCGGGCGATCCGCTACCAGCCGCCGACGTCTACAGCTGCGTGATACATCTCCATCGTATCTATAATTTTTTATTGTTCCATGCCAACATTATACAACTTTCACATATTTTTGCAACTTTTTATATGATTTATTGGACTAACCTGTTGATCCAATGCCCAGTGCTAGTTCCTGTTGGTTGCATGTTTTTTGTGTCGCGGAAAATTCATATCAAACGAAGTCCAAGCGCGATAAAAATTTACGAAGAATTATTTTGGAATATTTATGATTTTTGGGAGGTGGAATCAATGCAAACGGGGCCCATAGTGAGCACAACCCACTGATATGTTTCCAACGTATCTATAATTTTTTATTGTTCCATGTTTTTATATTATCATACTTGGATGTTTTACAATCACTTTATAGTCATTTTATATCATTTTTTGGTACTAACCTATTGACATAGTGCCCAGTGCAAGTTGTTATTTTCTGCATGTTTTTTACATCGTAGGAAATCAATATCAAACAGAGTCCAAATGTAGCGAAACTCCTGGAGGATTTTTTTAGGCCAGAAGACATCCAGTGGGTCAAGAAAGCACCAGGGGGTGGCTCGAGGGGAGCGGCACCCACCAGGGTGCGCCAGAAGGCGCAGGCGCGCCCTGGTAGGTTGTGCCCACCTCGGGTGCCCCCTGAACCGCCTCTTTGCTCTATAAATACCCCCAATATTCCAGAAATCCTAGGGGAGTCGACGAAAATAAATTCCAGCCACCACAGAGTCCAGAACCACCAGATCCAATCTAGACACCATCACGGAAGGGTTCACTACTTCCATTGGTGCCTCTCCGATAATGTGTGAGTAGTTCTTTGTAGACCTACGGGTTCGTAGTTAGTAGCTAGATGGCTTCCTCTCTCTCTCTCTCTCTCTCTCTCTCTCTCTTTCTCTCTCTCTCTCTCTCTCTCTCTTGATTATCAATACAATGGTCTCTTGGAGATCCATATGATGTAAGCCTTTTTGCGGTGTGTTTGTTGGGATCTGATGAACTTTGAGTTTATGATCAGATCTATGTTTTTATCCATGAAAGTTATTTGAGTCTTCTTTGATCTCTTATATGCATGATTGCTTATAGCCTTGTATTTCTTTTCCAATATTTGGGTTTTGTTTGGCCAACTTGATCTATTTATCTTGCAATGGGAAAAGGTGCTTTGTAGTGGGTTCGATCTTACGGTGCTTGATCCCAGTGAAAGAAGGGGAGCCGACACGTATGTATCATTGCTGCTAAGGATAACAACATGGGGTCTATATCTAAACAAATAGATAACTAGATCTTGTCTACATCATGTCACCATTCTTATTGCATTAATCTGTTTTTCCATGAACTTAATACACTAGATGCATGCTGGATAGCGGTCGATGTGTGGAGTAATAGTAGTAGATGCAGGCAGGAGTCGGTCTACTAATCTTGGACGTGATGCCTATATAATGGTTATTGTCTGGATACCGTCATGACTATTTGAAGTTCTATCGATTGCCCAATAGTAATTGTTTTCCCATCGTTTATTATTTTTCTCGGGAGAAGCCACTAGTGAAACCTACGGCCCCCGGGTCTCTTTTCATCATATTTGCCTTTGCGATCTATTTTCCTTTGCATTTATTTTCAGATCTATTAAACCAAAAATACAAAAAATACCTTGTTGCAATTCATTTATTCCGCGATCTATTTATCCTATCTACCACTTTTACCTCACATTATTTGCCTATCATGAGGCGCCATACCCGAAAGGGATTGACAACCCCTTTAACACACCGGGTTGCGAGTATTTGTTATTTGTGTGCAGGTGATGTTTACATGATGTGAGGAGGTTCTCCTGCTAGTTCGATAACCTTGGTCTCATCACTGAGGGAAATACCTACCGTCTCTATACTGCATCATCCCTTCCTCTCTGGGGAAATACTGACGTAGTTCTAGCAGACATCAACAGGAAATTCTGGCGTCGTTGCCGGGGAAGATCACGTCAAGATAGTCTTTGTAGCGACCCGACCCAAATGGATCTAGTCTCTGTGCTTAAGTGTCATCCCTGGATCGGTATGCTGACACACAATACTCAAGGATTTATAACAGAGTGCAATCACATGTAAAAAGTAACGTAAATACTATTACCTCAATCCATATAACAGAAGTAACAACAAAGTTGTGGAGTCCCAACAACACCAACGACAAAGTTGAGTGTAGACATCATAACCCTAACGTATCACTTACTCATCGTAAGATTCCTACAACATGAGACGTTGCAGCCATGTAGGTCAGTACAATGAATGTACTGGCAATTTCACACCACAGAAATAATAATGAAAATATCTATCTCTATATGCATATTTGGCTTGTAGAGGCTCTAAGTTTAGTTTTGCATAAAGCTAATTTTTCACTACAACAAAGGAATAAATTTTATTTTTACTACCAAGTTTATGCCAATATTGAGAAGGTTCCTCCAACTCAATCCCAAAAATTCACAAATTATTAATAAACCAATACATTAATTAAATAGAGTGATGAGATCAAAAAATAATTCACTTCCAGATACTCAAATTGTCCATAACCGAGACATGTTTAATCATGATTAGTGTGTACACTCTGCAGAGATTTGCGCACTTTTCCCCACAAGACTCTATCTCCTCCGTTAAATTCCTCGCACTGCCTGATGTTTGAGAACCGAATGATCGAGACATAGTCTTTCCGAAGAGGTCCCCTTAACCGATAGATAGGCTGGTACACCTACAATCCCCCTACATCTACTAGCCTATCATGGAAAGGTTTCCCATAACTTACTCAACTATGCCAGAGCCCATAATGGCTTGTGGCTGCACACGGAAGTTTCTAGGCATGAAATATCATATGATCCCTTTGAGCCTAGGTGGCATTCCGTAGGGTAATCACACGGGTACTCCGGGATTCCCTTGGGCAAGCACTGGTTCTCCAGGTGCCCGGACAAACCACTGGTTTCTTCAGGGTGCCCCAACCATTCCACCTAGATGTGTATTAAAGTTGTCGCCTTAGTTTTTCCCTTAGTTATTATTACTCTCGCAACTTTCATGAATCTCACATACCAATCTCCGTCTACGAGCATGGCTAAGCAATATATGACATAACGAATAATCCCGGGGTGTTTCAAGGATCATAGGTTCCTACCTCATGAACTACATAGCAATGCCCAATTCCCAATCCTACTCATACAATCTTTGAGGGTGAAACTAATGCATAGTAAAAACTGGGTACTGAAAAATATGATCAAAGTGTGAACTTGCCTTGTACTGTTGATGAAGATTCTTCGCACTCATAATTATGGTAGTTCTACTCGTCACACTCCGATCAATCTATCGTAAGAAGCCCTTATTTGCACATATAAGCAATCACTCAAAGATCCAAAAGAATGAAGAAAAATACTTCAGAAAACCTCAAAACCATCAAATATAGCTTCTAGACAGAAACACATTTTTAACTGTAGCAAAATTATGTGATTTTAATCTTAACAGAAAGCTTATGTAAAGGGCTTCGATTTGCAAAAAGAATCACTCAAATCAAAGTTACGAAACTCAAGTTACGATCAAAAGAAGTTCAAATTCAAATCTAATCTAATTCAAATTTTAAAACTTTCAAAAATATTTTTAAATTGGTTTTCTGGATAGATGAGATCATGCTGAAGATTTTTGCGTTGGTTTCGTCTAATTTGGATGAACGAGTAAAAAAGTTATGCTATATGAAAAATCAGGGTCAAGCTGTTTTACGCAAGAAAAAGAGCTATAGCTAAAAGAATTGTAGTCCTAAAATGTAAATACAGGGACTAATTTATAAATTTAATTATTCTACCGTACACTAGTCTAAGAATAATAAGCTATGGAAGTATAAAAAATTACAAAGAAAGATACCTTTATAAGATAGAGAAAAGACGACTTCGAATAAAGAAGACAACTTCCAGAAGTCCCGACAGAGAGAAGAAATATACTCCCTCCGTCCCATAATATAAGAACGTTTTTGACACACTAGTGTCAAAAACCTTCTTATATTATGGGACGGAGGGAGTAGTTTTCTTTTGTGAAGCTAGTCAAGCCAAAATATTGATTTATCCGAAGTGGATGATTTTTGGGGTTCTATGGTTCTATATTTATAGGTGGAAGAGAGATTTAGGGGTCAAAAACTAGATAATGTGGGACTAAACATAGACGAACAAATAAAAAAGGAGGGAATCTCATGGGCCCAAAAAGGACTTCGCCGGCAGGCTGCACGCGTAAAGTTTTTTTTCCTAAAAAAGATATTATTTTTCCTGAAATTTCTTTCGAAAAAAATCGTAGACCTTAAAGAAAATAAAAAGAGAAAAGTACGGGTTGGCCTGTCTACTGTGCTGCACATGTCGGTGATAGTTAGTTACGGGACGCACACACATTTTTTTGTTTAAACAAAAACAGAAAAGAGAAACGGAACAAGAAAAACAAAATAACAAAATTTCAATAGGCATATTATATATCAACATTTTCAGAAAAACAATTCCTACAATATGAACTATTTCTTAGAGTCAACTAAAATTTAAAAAAGTTCAAATAAACTAAACAGTGCTACTGGTGCAATAAAACCCAATAAAAATCATTTTTAAAATACCAAAATGATTTCAAATTTATTTCTCTCCACTTTTATACTGTAGGGAATCATTTTACCCTATTTTCCATTTATTTATTTTTAGGAGAAAAATAATTATAAAAAATCAAATAAAGAAAAACTCAATAAAATCCAAAATGGTTATTCCAATTGGATTCAAATATTTTTCAAACCATTTTGAATTGGTTCCAACATTCATTTCTCATTTTTATTTCCAATAATTGAAGGATTCCTATTACCTTCTCTCTTTATTTATTTTTGAAAATATATTTGGAAAAGATTTTGAAACCCATATGGAGTATTTCCAAAAGTGGCTCAAATGCCATTTTGAATGTGGCCTCCTACTTCCCACTCTATTTCAATTTTTAAGAAGTCATGTTATCTTCCCTCATGAAAATCCTTGAGTGGCATGAAGTACTTGGTTTGAAACTATTTCAAATGGAATTCAAATCCCTTTTCATTTAATTAAATGGAAGAAGTCATATCATCTTAACTCTAGGGTTTTGTGATGAAATGAATATGAATTCATGGAGATAATAAATGCAAGGTGAAAGTTTGGGAAAGTCCTTTTATTCCACTCAGTCAACTTTCAAAAAGTTCCAAATTTCACTCAATTTCACACAACAAATCACACAAGCAATCAAAGTTATTTATTTAATATAACATTCCAAAATTTAGAATTTTGGGATATTATAGTCTCCCGTCAACTTGCCAATTTCTGGCGCCGTTGCCGGGGAGGATCTTCAACATCAACCAGGTTCCTGATCACAAATCTCATCTCCTCGCAATTTACATTATTTTCCATTTGCCTCTCGTTTTCCTCTCCCCCACTTCACACAAAATTGCCGTTTTATTCGCCCTCTTTTTCATTCGCCGTTTTCTCATCAGATCTGGTTTTCGTGTGCAATCTTGTTTATCAGTTTTTGTCGTTATGGATTTCTCTTCTTCTATTGCGTGCACCCCCCGAGAACGAGGTTCTCAACTTCAAACAAAGGGGAAGAGAAAAATAAAAAGACTCTTGGTATAGTATTGCAATGCTCATAATAGATCTATCCGTAAGCAATCTACCATTGTTCTTCTTCGTTGTTTTTATGTGGGCATTACCACTTGGTACAGATTCATCCTTGATACGATTACCGGTGGGAATTTATTGGTGTGTCCTTCTTCTGATGCTTTTAATGCTTCAGGAAATTTAGTGGGTTCACCACCACTCGTGATCAATGAAACAATATTGACTCTCGAGCATGTTATGGAAAGACTAGATGCTATTGAAAAGAAAATGCTTACCGTAGAACATATTGAAAACTTGGATAGAAAAATGCAAAGTTATGATACTAAGGCTGGTTCAAAAGCGGGAGACATTTTTAAGTTGCAAATCCAATGAATAAAATTTATTTTTGCTTTTTTCTGTTCTTGTGTGTTAGCACAATTATGCTACTGTTATGATTGTGTTTTTTGTGTTTTAATTAGTGTTTGTACCAAGCAAGGCCTTTGGGAAGACTTGGGTGAAAGTTTATTTGATCTTCCTGAAAAACAGAAACTTTTGCGCTCACGAGATTATTTGTAATTTTTAACAGAAGAGTGATTTTGAGTTGATTCTTTTTGACGAGGCTTAATAGAAAAATTCCTCATGTTCACCAATTTATTTCAGAATTTTTGGAGTTACAAAAGTATTCGAAATATTCAGATTTCTACAGACTGTTCTGTTTTTGACAGATTCTGTTTTCTTTGTGTTGTGTGCTTGTTTTGATGATTCTATGGTTTCCTTTGATGAGTTTTTGCCATAGAAAATTTGGAATATAGTAGATATAATGCAAAAACAAAATAAGAATAGGTTTTCTACAGTACTTATAGTAGTGGTTTGGTTCCTTATACTAACAGATCTCACGAAGGTTTTGTTTGAGTTTTGTGTGATTGAAATTTTCAAGTTTTGGGTGATTTTACGATGGATGAAGGAATAAGGATTAGCAAAAGGCTAAGCTTGGGGATGCCCGAGGCACCCCAAGATAATATTCAAAGAAGTAGCAGGCAACTAAGCTTGGGGATGCCCTCGAGTGGCATCCCCGCTTTCTTCTAACAACCATCGGTATTTTACTTGAAACTATATTTTTATTTGTTACATACTATGAGTTTTGCTTGGAGCGTCTTGTATGATATGAGTCTTTCCTGTTTTTCTTTGTGTTTTAAGTGTTGAATCCTTCCTGGACACACCCTTTTGAGAGAGCCAAAAATTATGCTATGCTTGCTCCTATGATTCACTTAAACTTTTAGAGCCATGGATTTGCTCTAGTGCTTCACTTATATCTTTTTGAGCATGGTGTGCTTTGTTATTTTTCAAGAAATGATTTCATGCTTCACTTAGATTTATTTGTGAGTTAGTAAATTTTAAAGAAATTCTCTCTTGCTTCACTTAGATTATTTTGAGAGAAAGAAAAAAAATTATGCTCATAATCTTCACCTATATTTGTTTGAGCTTATCAAAAGCAACATATGAAAATAGTCCCAAAGTGATAGATATCCAAGGAGGATATAATAAAAACTTCCATGAAGATCATTGGACAAAATGAACTTGATTCTTAGTAATGGTTTTGAGATATGAAGATATGATATGTGAGTCATGTTGATGAGTAATTGTGCTTTAGTAAGAATATTGATTTAAGGTTTGTGATTCCCTATGCAAGCACGAAAGTCAATAGTTATGCAATGAAATTTATATCCTACTTATGGTGCATTATTCGGTGTTACTTATGCTTAATGATTGGGTACAAGATTTTTCGCTTTTTGGTTGGTCGCTTCTCAATCTTTTTGCTACCCTTCATTTTGCACTAAGTATGATCACTACTTGTGCATCCAAAACCCTTTAAACCAGTTTTGCCATATGAGTCCACTATACCTACCTATATGCGGTATTTCCATGCCATTCTAAGAAAATTTGCATGTGCCATCTCTAATTTTCAAAATAAATTTCTCTTTTGTGTGCTCTACCGCTCGCAAGGCGGTGAAGGGTGACCAATATTTTCCATGCTAGATGTGTTATTCTCACGATGAGTGTTTATTCACTTGTCATTGCACGAGAGTACAACAAAGGTATTACGGATGCCCAGTCCCGAAATGAAAAATGAATTTACTTTATGTTGTCAATTAATAAATTCCTTGGAAAGTGTTGGTATGGAGGGCAACCCTGGATTCGGCTAGCCATGGAAAGTGAAAGTAATGGTGGAAAAAGGAATGAACTTTATTTTCTATTTGGGAACCACCTATGATGTATCTGGCATGGAAAGTATTGAGATCTCTAAGTCATTTTTGTTGGTGAGAAAAGTATGCCTCTCAAAAATATTTTTTATCTCTCAATTTAAGCTTTGAGCTCTGGCACCTCTACAAATCGCTACTTCCCTCCACAAATGGCCTTTCTTTTACTTATGCAATTTTTATTTTGAATTTGAGTCTTCATCTTCTCTTCTAAAGCACCAACTAAGGGGCACTATGATCGTATTTGAGCATTGGGTGTAGCTAATATTCGAGTGGGTTTCATGAGTGGGTCAATGATTGAGCCTGATGGGCTAGGGATAACTTGGTTTAGTGTTGATATTTTGAAAGACATGGTTGCTTGTTGGTATGCTTGAGTATTAAAGTCTTCATGTCAAAACTAGACTATTGCTTTCAATCATATAAAAGTCCATATGTCCATGCTATAAAGAAAAGAAATGTGATGAACATGTTAGGCAGCATTCCACATCAAAAATTCTATTTTAATCATTTACCTACTCGAGGACGAGCGGGAATTAAGCTTGGGGATGCTGATACGTCTCCAACGTATCTGTAATTTTTTATTGTTCCATGTTGTTATATTATCATTCTTGGATTTTACAATCACTTTATAGTCATTTTATATTAATTTTTTGGTACTAACCTATTGACATAGTGCCCAGTGCCAGTTGCTATTTTATGCATGATTGCTTATAGCCTCGTATTTCTTCTCTGATATTTGGGTTTTGTTCGGCCAACTTCATCTATTTATCTTGCAATAGGAAGAGGTGCTTTGTAGTGGGTTCGATCTTACGGTGCTTGATCCCAGTGACAGAAGGGGAACCGACATGTATGTATCGTTGCTACCAAGGATAACAAGATGGGGTCTATATCTAAGCAAATAGATAAACGGATCTTGTCTACATCATGTCATCGTTCTTATTGCATTACTCCGTTTTTCCATGAACTTAATACACTAGATGCATGCTGAATAGCGGTCGATGTGTGGAGTAATAGCAGTAGATGCAGGCAGGAGTCGGTCTACTAATCTTGGACGTGATGCCTATATAATGATCATTGCCTGGATATCCTCATGATTATTTGAAGTTCTATTAATTGCCCAACGGTAATTGTTGCTATTTTTCTCGAGAGAAGCCACTAGTAAAACCTACGGCCCCCGGGTCTCTTTTCATCATATTTGCCTTTGTGATCTATTTTCATTTGCATTTATTTTCAGATCTATTAAACCAAAAATACAAAAATACCTTGCTGCAATTTATTTGTTCCATGATCTATTTATCCTATCTACCACTTTTACCTCATGTTATTTGCCTATCTTGAGGCGCCGTACCCGAAAGGGATGGACAACCCCTTTAACACGTCGGGTTGCGAGTATTTGTTATTTATGTGCAGGTGTTGTTTACGTGGTGTGAGGAGGTTCTCCTACTGGTTCGATAACCTTGGTCTCATCACTAAGGGAAATACCAACGTAGTTCTAGCAGACATCACCCACCAAGGCGCGCCGGGCACCCCCTAGCGCGCCCAGGTATCTTATGCCCTCCTCGAAGGTCGTTGGGGCCCTTCTTCTGGCGCAAGAAATTTAATTTATGAAAAAAAATCATGTAAAAATGTCAGCGCAATCCGAGTTACGGATCTCCGGGAATTTAAGAAACCGTTAAGGGCCAGATCTGGGGAACACGAAACAGAAGAGAACAGAGAGGGAGATCCAATCTCGGAGGGGCTCCTGCCCCTCCGCCGCCATGAAGGCCATGGACCAGATGGGGAACTCTCATCCCATCTAGGGGGAGGCCAAGGAAGAAGGAGGAGGAGGGGGATATCTCCCCCTCTCTCTCGGTGGCACCGGAACGCTGCCAAGGCAAGGATCATGACGGCGATCTACATCAACAGTCTTGCTACCGTCAACCCCAACTCTCTCGCGCTCTATGCTGCGGTGTAACACCCCTTCTCCCTGCTGTAATCTCTACTTAAACATGGTGCTCAACTCCATATATTATTTCCCAATGATATTTGGCTATCCTATGATGTTTGAGTAGATCCGTTTTGTCGTGTGGGTTAATCGTGATCTTGGTTGGTATGATTGTATATTTTATTTATGGTGCTGTCCTACGGTGCCTTCCATCTCGCACAAACGTGAGGGGTTCCCGATGTAGGGTGTTGCAATACGTTCATGATTCGCTTATGGTGGGTTGTGAGAGTGACAGAAGCTTAAACCCAAGTAGGTGGGTTGTTGGTATGGAATAAAGAGGACTTGATACTTAATGCTATGGTTGGGTTTCACGACCTTAATGATCTTTAGTAGTTGCGGATGCTTGCTAGAGTTCTAATCATAAGTGCATATGATCCAAGTAGAGAAAGTATGTTAGCTCATGCCTCTCCCTCATATAAAATTACAAGAATGATTACCGGTACTTGTTATTGATTGCCTAGGGACAAATGACATTCTTATTGACAAAAGCTATCCACTTTTATTATGTTGCAATTTATTCGTAGTTTTATTCTCACAAAGTACTTATAGTTTCATACTTGTTTTAGGTAAAGCAAACGTCAAGTGTGCGTAGAGTTGTATCGGCGGTCGATAGAACTTGAGGGAATATTTGTTCTGCCTTTAGCTCCTTGTTGGGTTCAACACTCTTATTTATCGAAGAAGGCTACAAAAGATTCCGTATACTTGTGGGTTATCACCGCGCCGGTGACCGGAAGGGCACAGGGCCGGTGAGGAATTGGTGAATCTCCGCCGTCTTCGTCTTCAATTTCAAGTTTTTAGTAATTTAGTTTAAATTTGTCCATCATTTATATGAATTATGTGAATTGTGGCTATCTTTTGGACATCCGTCGGTGATCTTGTGGTGATCGGAATGTGTGTTCCTATGTTTGATTCTATGTTTTTGTGATGATCTAAGTTCTTTTTATCTATGTTGCATGCTAGTATGGATACGAGGGACCGAATATGATATACATGATGTGGACGACAAGATTTGAGCAGTGTCCGGTTAGTGCCCGCCGATGCGCCCAGGCGCGTCCGCATTTGAGGGCCCGGATTTGCAGGCGGACACTATAGATGCTCTTGGGTAAAGTCCAAAGAGGTGTATTATTGTGCGGTACAGACACAGTTTAGGTAAAGTCCCGACATAGCTATGGCAACATGCATGACACGATGTCGCGCAGACTACCACCACGCCGGTCACTGATTTAAGGCCAAATCCAACGCGCGACCCTAAACGGACGTCCGTTTTGTCCGGATTTTGTCCGTTTGGGGGTGGTGATAGGGCCGTGTCCGTCCAGATTCGTGGATGCGGCAGCCGTGCGGCGCCCAACGCAAGGACGCATTTCGGCCACATCTCGTCCGTTCACCAGCACACTAGATAAGATAAAAATGATGCATATGAAATGGTTCAAATCAAAATTAGCTTCCAAATAGTCTTTACAACCCAATCAAAATTTGTTTGCATGACAAGAAAACAATATCAAATAGTCTTACAACCCAATCGAAATTTGTTTGCATGACAAGAAATTAAGCTAATAGATCTACTGGTTGCCAATGTGAGTGCACACGTGCTCAACCAAGTTATCCTGGAGCTGGACATGAGTATGCCAATCACGCCACTCCCGATGGAACTGGACAAACCGTTCAAAGGTTGCAGGAGGTGGATGCTCAGGCTCAACATTTTCAACCTTGAAATCAAACCCTTGGTCGTAGATGTTGTCATCACGCTCATCCTCCACGATCATGTTGTGCATGATCACACAAGTAGTCATTACCTCCCAAAGCTTCTTCATGCTCCATGTCAATGCAGGCTTACGAACGATACCCCCACCGAGACTGAAGCACACCGAAAGCACGCTCCACATCCTTCCTAGCACTCTCTTGCATTTGGGCAAACCTCTGTCTCTTCTCTCCTTGCGGATTGGGTTATGGTCTTCACAAGAGTGGACCACTAAGGATAGATGCCATCAGCTAGGTAATATCCCTTGTTGTCATGGTGGCCATTGACCTCAAAGTTGACCTCCGAGGAGTGCCCTTCCGCAAGCCTTGCAAACACTTGAGACCGCTGAAGAACACTAATATCATTCTGAGAACGAGTCATGCCGAAAAAAGAATGTCATATCCAGAGATCTTGTGAAGCCACAGCTCCCAGTATAATAGTGGCACCTTTCACATGCCCCTTGTGTTGCCCCTGCCAAGCAAATGGACAGTTCTTCCACTTCTAGTGCATACAATATATACTACCAAGCATGCCCGGAAATCCCCTCTCGGCATTGATCGCCAATAATCTCTCTCTATCAGCGACAATTGGCTCTCTGAGGTACTCCGGGCCAAACACTTCTACCACGGTCATGCAAAAACTATACAATGAGAGGAGACATGTGGGACTCACTCATACGAACATACTCATTTACAAGATCACCAGGAATTCCGTATGCAAGCATGCGGATAGCCGCAGTGCATTTCTGGTATGAAGAGAAACCAAGCTTGCCTAGGGCATCCTCTTTGCACTCAAAGTATGGGTCATGCGTGACCACTCCCTCGTGAATATGATTGAACATATGCCTTCTCATTCGGAATCGGCGACGAAATTGATGTGGCCTAACACTACTAGGGAAAACCCTAGTAGTAGCGCGGGTTTTGAGGCTATCAGTAGTGCGGGCACCCGCGCTACCAATAAGGCGCTACAGCTAACTGTTAGTAGTAGCGTTGTCTGTACCCGCGCTACTACTATTGACTATATCAGTAGCGCATTTTTGGAACGCGCTACTATTAGTTAGCTGTAGCGATTTCCTGAGCCCACGCTACTGTTATATCTTTCACCATTTCCCCATTCCAGCTTCAATAAACTGCAATTTCCAGATACTAGGTACTACTAGATATCAATTTCATAAAGCATTATAGGTACTAGGTAGTACTCCCTCGGTTCCAAATTACTCGTCGTGGTTTCAGTTCAAATTTGAACTAAAACCACGAGAGTAATTTGGAACCGAGGGAGTACTAGATAACAATTTCATATATACTCAACATGCATCCTCAAGCAGTACAAGGTGACATCAACGACGATCATCATATTTAGTTCTAGATGATATCGATGACGATCATCATATGTAGTTCTACATGAGATCGACGACGATCATCATATGTAGTTCTAGATGATATAGCCATACACACATATGTAGTTCTAGATGATATCGACGACGATCATCATCCTCAAGCCTGGGCGGTGGGTGTTCCTGATAGTAATTAGGATGGCCTGTCCAACACGAAGATTCTTGCCAACGAGGAATCTCTTCCACCCAACCGAGTTTAAGTGTGTGCGACCGTCTATGTCCATGTGGTAAGTACAGGTGGTGAAGGAGCCCCTTGCGGTAAGGCGTAGTCCAGCTGAGCCTTCTTCATCAGGCTCGATACCACAACTCACAGATAGGTTCTTTGGCAATTTCTGAATAAGAAAAACATATCAATTAATAAATAGCCTCACACATACTCTTGCAAATATATTTCTATTAAGTCTAGATTTCTGCACTATCAAAAGGCACAGTACTATGCATTTGTACTAATTAATCATGAATTCTACTAATAAGTATATATGGATTATCTACACTATTAATAGTTGCTTGGATTCTACACTAATAAGCATGTGATCAGACTCTACACTAAAGCATATCAACGACTAGATTCCACACAACATATCATTGGACTCTAAACTAAGCATATCATCGGATAATTTGCATTTGTAAGTATAACATACCATATCATGTCGATCGACCATGGTACTTGTCAGGCGGGTCACGAATGGCACCCCGACAAAGTCAACACGTGGTGGAATTATGTCCCATAGGTTGCACACCTCCTCCTCGCTCAGCCTCATTCTTTGAGCTACGATGGCTTCATGAAGTGGGTTCTCATCATATTCATTGAGTGGGTCATCATTATCTTCATCATCTTCTTCATCTGCATCATCTTCGTCATCTTCATCATCTTCGTCATCTTCATCATCTTCCACCAGGTTGAGATAAATGACAGCCAGCTTGGGTCTTTCTGCTCTGAAGGAGAAGCTGATCAACTCACCACCAGTAAGACGCATGCGGGCGAGGAAACGGGCCCATCCATCTCCTCCAATATGCGACATATTGCGTCCTTTCTCGACCTCCATAGTGTACGGCCCCCCAGGAGCCTCAAATGTCACAGTGTCTCCTGTCAGCTTGTTGAATGTCAACCTCACATTGCATGGGACGGTCTGTGTAAGAAAAGAAAAATGACACAATGCAGTAATGCCAACACTAAAAATAAAATAGTTGTTACATTTCATCTAATTTCTTACCGCCGCATGACGAAAACTCGGCTGGAAGTAGATGCCAAACAGCTTGCCAGTTGCAAGGCTGCTGGCGCACCTTGACTTGCACAGTCGACATAGTGGTGGTGGTGGTGGCGCAATTTTCCTAAAGCAATATGAGCAAAGGATTAATGATTCACTTCACAGGAAAGAAAAACAGTAGCATGTCATATTTTCCTAAAGCAATATGAGCAAAGGATTAATGACTCACTTCACAGGAAAGAAAAACAGTAGCATAGTGGTGGTGGCGCCATTTTATGGACAATTATAATCCTAAGATCTAATAACATATTAGATGACAAGGTACCACGTACCAAAGCATTTCGGTGGCACCTATTGCCGAAAAAATAACAATAAAATGGTGCATACTAAATCAACTAAATCAACTAGCATACTAAATCCACTAGCATACTAAATCAACTAAATCAAAATGTTCTAAATCAACTAAATCAACTAGCCTACTAAATCAACTAAATCAACTAGCCAACTAAATCAACTAAAGCAACTAGCCTACTAAATCAACTAAATCAAAATATTCTAAATCAACTAAATCAACTAGCCTACTAAATCAACTGAACCATATCAACTAAATCAGAATGTTGCATGCGAACTAGCCTACTAAATCAAAATTTAGCAGGGAGGAGGGAGAAGGAGGGGCGACTCGAGGAGGGAGAAGAGAGTAGGACGGAGGAGGAAGGCGGAGCGAGGAGGGGCTGGCCGGCGGCGAGTGGAGAGAGAATGGAGGAGGAAGGCGGAGCGAGGAGGGGTCGGCCAGCGGGGAGTGGAGGGAGGACGGAGGAGGAGGCCGGAACCGAGTCCAGCGAGGAGGATGAGGTGACGGCGGCGCAGATCGGAGGAGGGGCGATGGGGGAGGACTGGCGGCACGGGGGTTGAGGGGGAGATCGAGTGTGTGTGTGAGTGTGATCTGGATCGGATAGGTGAGGGGGGAGATGGAATGGCTTAGCAGTAGCGCGCTATAGCAACATGAGCCACTACTAAACGACCTATCAGTAGCGCATGTTAGACATAGACATAAAAAATAGATTGATCATCAATTGTCTTTTTGTGTACAATCTGATTTGTCAATAGGAATCCTCGACGGTTGGTTTAAGAACAGGCAAGGATTCCTATTGCGGCCACAGATCCTACACATAGAGTTCAATGAAGACCAAGTGCTTGTGAAAGTTGTAGAAGTAACATATTTAAGGTGGTACAAACTCTCTTCAGGGAGCGAGGTGGGACTAATTTTTTGTAGTAACCTTAGTAGTAGCGATTATTGCGTAAATGCGCTGCTGCTACGACCGTAGCAGTAGCGCTCTTTGTATTAACGCGTTGCTGCTATAACTGGCCTCGCGGCAGCCTCGTGGGAATTTTAGCAGTAGTGCGTCCTAGAGTGTGTGCGCTACTGATAAACTTGTTTCAGCAGCGAGTTTTGAAAGCGCGCGCTACTGCTACATAGCAGCAGCGCCTGATTTTAAAGCGTGCTGCTGGTAAGATTCTGTATATAGGCTTTTCCCTAGTAGTGTAAAGAGTGCACCATCCTTAAAGGAATCGGCATAGAGAAGGGTGTGGCCTTTCTCCCTGTTGCGGTCCAAGGCCGGTGCATGGTCGGGGATTGATCCCCTGTACCGAGGCCGCTTCCTAGTGATGTGTTCATGTACGACCAATGCAGCCGCCAACTCTTCATCATCCCATGAGCAAATGAAGTTGTGAGCAATCCGTCGTCGAACGCCTTGCGTTCATGCTGGGAGAGCGGCCGGATAGTGCACGCCCTGCTCCCCTCATAGGCAGCAAAGCAAGGTTTTGGGGTCGGTGGTGCTGGAGGGCGCCCTGCGTCACCAAACGCCCTGCCGGAAGAGGTTGGGGACGATGGGAGACGCCAAACGACCGTAGATTATCTCCCACCGGCAACAAGGAGAACGCCAGCCAAATGCTTTCCGGAAGGCTGGTGTGGAGACAGCTATGGCATGGCTGGTGGTGGTTGGGACGGCCCTGGTGGAAGATGATGCGGCCGGGAATGGTGGTGGCGGCGGCAATGTCGGGGCACAGAGGGAGGTAGAAGAAGAGAAAAGGGGGGTCTGTCTCCCCGACGGGCGGACCGGGGCAAGACAAGGGCACGCACCGCTCGCGTTCGCGCGTGTTCGTTCGGTCGCAAACTCGACCCAAACTTGGACCGGGAATGGGTCGAAAGCGGACAGAAAACGAACGACGGTCCATTTGCGGCCGCGCATTGGGAGGCTTCCTTTGTCCGTTTACCTTCAAACGGACGCAGACGAACAGGATGGGGTCGCGCGTTGGAGGTGTCCTAAGTAGGCAAGGCAGACATGGCCCAACACGTACATGCTCAGCATCGATCGATGGGTCGTAGATTGCCCTTTAATTTGTCATAGTAGTACTATCTTTTTCTTTGTCAGGACATGAGGTTGGCCTAAGGGCATGGCCAACGGTTAGCCTCAGGGGTGATGGCTCGTAGGCCAGCTAGCCTCGGATGCCAACATGGATTAAAAGCTAGTGCGTCAAATGTGTCAGTGTAGCCTGCAGAAGAGCCGGGTGCTCCGGCAAAAAAGTGTGGACAGAGAGAAAAGAGACGAGGGGAAGCGTACAGGCCATGGTCAGTAGCCGCACTAGCCGCAGCGCACAGGCCACGTGCAAGCGTACATTCTTGGGGGAGAAAAGGTATGGGTCCCATCAAAACAGTGGTTCCGGATTAATGCGTTGGGTGAATTGGTTTTGGACGGTAGCCTCATCGTTTTGAGTCCTACATGGATCGCATGGGGCAGCAGCAGGTGCTGCCTCCATTGTACATGCCCTAACTATGGTTCCAGTGGTTGCATCATTTGATCTTTGCACAGGCCGAACAGAAGATGAGTTCATCATGCATAGATGCTGCAGAGCCGGCCCTGTTAGACTGTATATACGTAGCCTCTGTATATCTGTATTGTAACATTGTATTGTACCCCTTGGGTACCTCTATATAATGAGATAGCCACATCCCGGGTTAGGGGTGTTGTGCAGTTCCCAAATCATATGTCTTACATGGTATCAGATTAGGTTACGATGTCTTCCCCTACTGCCGCCACCGCCGCCGTCGCGCCGACCTCGGTTCCTCCCGCCGCCGCCGCGGTGCCGGCTCTCGCCACTGCCTCGCCGTTCCTTGCCTCGCAACCTCTCGCGATGGCCTACGGTGTCTCGTCGTCGCCTCGCTCCTCGATCGGATCGAGAGACCGCGACGCCACCCCGACCGGTGCTCCCTCTGGCGCTGCTCCTCCTGCGGGCGGCCTTCCCGCGATCCATGGTGGGCCGCTGCCGCCATCGTCTTAGCCGACGCCGCCCCAACCCTATGGCGCGCCGCCCCTGCAGCCCTATGGCGTCCCGCCACCTCATCACTACTATGGCGCGCCACCGCCTCTGCCCTACTCGGCACCTGCGTCGCCCCAACCCTACTCGGCGCCCACGCCACCCCAACCCTACTCGGCGCCCGCGCCGCACCCGCACGGAGCTGTGGCTGCATCGCCGCACATGGTTTCGGCCGCGGCAAACCACAGTGCCCCCGCTGCACCCTACCATGGTGCCCCTGCAGCACCCTACGACACCCCCGCGACACACTACGGCGCTCCCGGGGCGGCTTCCCCCGGCTCCTACCCGCCTTACTCGGTGTATCCCGTACATCCTGGGGCGGCCTCGTCGATGGGCATGTATGCATCGCTGCATGCCCATGCTGATTCGGCCACGGTGCCTGCATCGTTCTACTTCTCGCATCTGCTGCCGGTGAAGCTCGCACCTGACAACTACCTGTCCTGGCGTGCCCAGGTGCTCCCTCTTCTGTGGAGTCACTATCTGGAGGGCTACGTTCACGGATCCATCCCATGTCCGCCCCCTCACCACCCGACGTACCACACCTGGGTGGCTCAGGATCAAGCCATCCTCTCCTCCATCCAGTCCTTGCTCACCCCGAGCGTCTCGTCGCTGGTCATCTTCGCCGCTACGTCCCGGGAGGCGTGGGGGGTGCTTCACACCAGTTTTGCCTCTCAGTCTCAGGCGCGTGCTCACTCTATACGCACCGAGCTAGGTGAGACGAAGCTCGGTGACCTCAGCATCACCGACTACTTCAACAATATGTGGGGTCTCGCTGACACGTTGGCCTCAGTTGGCCAGTCGCTGCAGGATGAGGAGTTCACCACCTTCGTGCTTAATGGGCTTGATGATGATTATGACAATCTCATCGAGAATGTTCATGGTCGCGATGACCCGCTTCCACCTCGTGAGCTATATGCACGTCTGCTTGGCCGTGAACAGCGCATTAAGGCGCGCCGAGCCTCCCCCAGTTTCGCCTCCACCAATGCCGCAACTCGTGGCAAGCCCCAGCGGTCATCATCTTCAGGAGGTAGGCGGATGTCTACTACACAACCTTCTTCTTGTAGACGTTGTTGGGCCTGCAAGTGCACAGGTTTGTAGGACAGTAGCAAATTTCCCTCAAGTGGATGACCTAAGGTTTATCAATTCGTAGGAGGCGTAGGATGAAGATGGTCTCTCTCAAACAACCCTGCAACCAAATAACAAAAAGTCTCTTGTGTCCCCAACACACCCAATACAATGGTAAATTGTATAGGTGCACTAGTTCGGCGAAGAGATGGTGATACAAGTGCAAAGTAGATAGTAGACAAAGGTATTTGTAATATGAAATTATAAAAACAGCAAGGTAACAAGTGGTAAAAGTGAGCATAAATGGTATTGCAATGATAGGAAACAAGGCCTAGGTATCATACTTTCACTAGTGCAAGTTCTCTCAACAATAATAACATAGATAGATCATATAACAAGCCCTCAACATGCAACAAAGAGTCACTCCAAAGCCACTAATAGCGGAGAACAAACATAGAGATTATGGTAGGGTACGAAACCACCTCAAAGTTATTCTTTCGGATCGATCTATAAAAGAGTTCGTACTAGAATAACACCTTAAGACACAAATCAACCAAAACCCTAATGTCACCTAGATACTCCATTGTCACCTCAAGTATCCGTGGGCATGATTATATGATATGCGTCACACAATCTCAGATTCATCCAACCAACACAAAAGTACTTCAAAGAGTGCCCCAAAGCTACTACCGGAGAGTCAAGAACGTGTGCCAACCCCTATGCATAGGTTCCCAATGTCACGAAACCCGCAAGTTGATCACCAAGACATACATAAAGTGTTCTCATAAAAGACTCAGTCCGATAAGATAACTTCAAAGGGGAAACTCAATTCATCACAAGAGAGTAGAGGGGGAGAAACATCATAAGATCCAACTACAATAGCAAAGCTCGGGATACATCAAGATCGTGCCATAGAGGGAACACGAGAGAGATAGAGATCAAACACATAGCTAGTGGTACATACCCTCAGCCCCGAGGCTGAACTACTCCCTCCTCGTCATGGATAGCGCCGGGATGATGAAGATGGCCACCGGTGATGGGATCCCCCTTCGGCAGGGTGCCGGAACGGGCTCCCGAGAGGTTTTTGGTGGCTATAGAGGCTTGCGGCGGCGGAACTCCCGATCTATCTTCTGTTCTGGAAGTTTTACGATATGTAGGTATATATGGGTGCAAGGGGTACGTCGGTGGAGCTACAGGGGACCCATGAGGCAGGGGGCGTGCCCTAGGGGGGTGGGCGCGCCCTAGGGGGGTGGGCACGCCCCCCACCCTCGTGAGCACCTCCCTCATCTCCTGACGTAGGGTCCAAGTCTATCTGGTAGGTTTCCTTCCAAAAATAACTTCTCCAGTTGATTTCATTCTGTTTTGACTCCGTCTGATATTCTTTTTCGTCGAAACACTAAAATAGGCATAAAACAACAAATCTGGGCTGGGCCTCCGGTTAATAGGTTAGTCCCAAAAATAATATAAAAGTGGATAATAAAGCCCAATATTGCCTAAAACAGTAGATAAAGTAGCATGGAGCAATCGAAAATTATAGATACGTTGGAGACGTATCAAGCATCCCCAAGCTTAATTCCTGCTCGTCCTCGAGTAGGTAAATGATAAAAAAGAATTTTTGATGCGGAGTGATACTTTGGCATAGTTTCAATGTAAATCTTCTTAATTGTGGTATGAATATTCAGATCCGAAAGATTCAAGACAAAATTTCATATTGACATAAAAATAATAATACTTCAAGCATACTAATCAAAGCAATCATGTCTTCTCAAAATAGCATGGCTAAAGAAAGTTCATCCCTACAAAATCATATAGTTAGGCTATGCTTCATTTTTGTCACACAAAGATGTTCCCAACTTCTATACCCCCGATGACAAGCCAAGCAATTATTTCATACTTAAATAATCTCAAACTTTTTCAACCTTCACGCAATATATGAGCGTGAGTCATGGATATAGCACTATGGGTGGAATAGAATATGATGATGGGGATTGTGTGGAGAAGAAAAAAAAAGGAGAAAGTCTCACATTGACGAGGATAATCAACGGGCTATGGAGATGTCCATTGATTGATGTCAACATGAGGAGTAGGGATTGCCATGCAACGGATGCACTAGAGCTATGAATGCTCAACAAGAGGAAAACTAGTGGGTGTGCATCCAACTTGCTTGCTCATGAAGACCTAGGGCATTTGAGGAAGCCCATCGTAGGAATATACAAGCCAAGTTCTATAATGAAAAATTCCCACTAGTACAAAAAAGACAACTTATGAGACTCACTACATGAAGAACAAGGTGCTACTTTGAAGCACAACTTATGAGACTCACTTTATGAAGAACAAGGTGCTACTTTGGAGCACAAGTGTGGAAAAAGAGATAGTAGTATTGCCCTTTTTATTTATTTTCTTTTTTTTGGGCCTTTCTCCCCTTTTTTGGCCTTTCTCTTCTCTTTTTTTGTTTGGGAAATGCTCTAATAATGATGATCATCACACTTCTATTGATTACAACATAAGGATTACAACTCGAAACTTAGAAGAAGATATGACTCTATATGAATGCCTCCGGCGGTGTACCGGGATGGTGCAATGAATTAAGAGTGACATGTATGAAAAATAATGCATGGTGGCTTTGCCACAAATACGATGTCAACTACATGATCATGCAATGGCAATATGACAAAAGTAATGTATGTCATGAATATGATGATGGAAGTTGCATGGCAATATATCTCGGAATGGCTATGGAAATGCCATGATAGGTAGGTATGGTGGCTGTTTTGAGGAAGATATAAGGAGGTTTATGTGTGATAGAGCGTATAGTATCACGGGGTTTGGATGCACCGGCGAAGTTTGCACCAACTCTCAAGGTGAGAAAGGGCAATGCACGGTACCGAAGAGGCTAGCAAAGGCGGAAAGGTAAAAGTGCGTATAATCCATGGACTCAACATTAGTCAAAAGAACTCATATACTTATTGCAAAAATTTAGAAGTCATCAAAAATCAAGTACTACGCGCATGCTCCTAGGGGGATAGATTGGTAGGAAAAGACCATCGCTCGTCCCCGACCGCCACTCATAAGGATGCACAAGCCAGGTACACTTCATGTTTCAAATTTGTTACACAACTTTAACCATACGTGCATGCTACGGGACTTGCAAACTTCAACACAAGCATTTCTCAAATTCAAAATTACTCAACTAGCACAACTTTGATATTCTCACCTCCATACCTCAAAACAATTATCAAGCATCAAACTTATCTTAGTATTCAACGCACTCAAAAGAAAGTTTCACATATCTTGAATACCAAGTATATTAACATTAAGAAAATTACCATGCTATTAACGACTCTCAAAATAATCTAAGTGAAGCATGAGAGATCAATAGTTTCTTTAAAACAAATCCACCACCGTGCTCTAAAAGATCTAAGTGAAGAACTAGAGAAAAAATCATCACGCTCAAAAGATATAAGTGAAGCACTATGAGCAAAACTATCAAGCTCAAAAGATATAAGTGAAGCACATAGAGTATTCTAGCAAAATCCAATTTGTGTATGGCTCTCTCAATTAATAATTTCAGATCTTGATACTTTATTCAAACAGCAAGCAAAGCTAAAGAAAACTACATTGCAAGGATAGCACAACTCATGTGAAGAAGCAAAAACTTAGGCTCAACCGATACTAACCGATAGTTGTTGAAGAAGAAAGGTGGGATGCCTACCGGGGCATCCCCAAGCTTAGATGCTTGAGACTTCTTGAAATATTATCTTGGGGTGCCTTGGGAATCCCCAAGCTTGAACTTTTGTGTCTCCTTAATTTCTCTCATATCATGGTTTCTCTTTTTATCAAAAGCTTCATTCACAACAAACTCAACAAGAACTCGTGAGATAGGTTAGTATAAACCAATGCAAAACCTTATCATTTTGTACTGTAACAAATCACTAAAATTATTGTTCAACATTGCATACAAAATGCCTCTGTATATTTAAAACTCCTATCCTCAAATAGAATCATTAAACAAGCAAACATATGCAAACAATGCAACCATAACAGCAATCTGCCAAAACAGTACAGTCTATAAAGAATGCAAGAGTATCAATACTTCCCTGACTCCAACAATTATGAACTAAAACTAACACTATAATAAATTTATCAGAGCTTAATATGCAAAAAGATTCAACGTTATACCATTCTCTGACTTTTCTAGGGAATTTTTGCAACGGCGGTAAACTTTCTATTTTCAAACAGCAACATGTATAATTGCAAAATAAGCATGGCAAAGGCTATCCTTGACTTTTTATTGAAAGTAAAGATGCAAAACATTATTCTAACTAACAGCAAGAAAACACTAACAAAAGAAATTGACGCTCCAAGCAAAACACATATCATGTGGCGAATAAAAATATAGCTCCAAGTAAAGTTACCGATGAACGAAGACGAAAAAGGGGATGCCTTCCGGGGCATCCCCAAGCTTAGGCTCTTGGTTGTCCTTGAATATTACCTTGGGGTTCCTTGGTCATCCCCAAGCTTAGGCTCTTGCCACTCCTTATTCCATAATCCATCGAATCCTTACTCAAAACTTGAAAACTTCAACCACACAAAACTCAAAACAAAACTCGTAAGCTCCGTTAGTATAAGAAAATAAAACCACCACTTAGGTACTGTAATTAACTCATTCTAAATTCATATTGGTGTAATATCTACTGTATTCTAACTTCTCTATGGTTCATACCATCCGATAATACTCATAGATTCATCAAAATAAGCAAACAACACATAGAAAACAGAATCTGTCAAAAACAGAACAGTCTGTAGTAATGTGTATCAAACATATACTTCTGGAACCCCAAAAATTATGAAATAAATTGCTGGACCTGAGAAATTTGTCTATTAATAATCTGCAAAAAGAATCAACCTAAAAGCACTCTCCAGTAAAAAATGGCAGCTAATCTCGTGAGCGCTAAAGTTTCTATTTTTCACAGCAAGATCACATAAACTTCACCCAAGTCTTCCCAAAGGTTCTACTTGGCAGTTTATTGAAACAAAAGCTATAAAACATGATTAATACAGTAGAATAATCATGTGGACACACAAAAACAGTAAGGATAAATATTGGGTTGTCTCCCAACAAGAGCTTTTCTTTAATGCCTTTCTAGCTAGGCATGATGATGACAATGATGCTCACATAAAAGATAAGAATTGGAACATAACGGGAGCATCATGAAGCATATGACTAGCACATTTAAGCCTAACCCACTTCCTATGCATAGGGATTTTGCGAGCAAACAACTTATGGGAACAATAATCAACTAGCATAGGAAGGTACAACAAGCATAGTTCAAGAATTTAAGCACATAGAGAGGAAACTTGATATTATTGCAATTCCTACAAGCATATATTCCTCCCTCAGTCCCTCATAATAATTTTCAGTAGCATCATGAATGAATTCAACAATATAACCAGCACATAAAGCATTCTTTTCATGATCTATTTGCATAGAAAATTTTCTACTCTCCACATAAGCAAAATTCTTCTCATCAATAGTAGTGGGAGCAAACTCAACAAAACAACTATCATGTGATTGAAAATTAAGATCAAGATGACACATTTCATGGTTATCATTATTCTTTAAAGCATACGTGTCATCACAATAATCATCATAGATAGGAGGCATGCTTTCATCGTAGTAAATTTGCTCATCAAAGCTTGGGGGACAAAAAATATCATCTCCATCAAACATAGCTTCCCCAAGCTTGTGGCTTTGCATATCATTAGCATCATGGGTATTCAGGGAATTCATACTAACAACATTGCAATCATGCTCATGATTCACATATTTTATGCCAAGCATTCTATGTAATTCTTCTTCTAGCACTTGAGCACAATTTTCCTTTCCATCATACTCATGAAAGATATTAAAAAGGTGAAGCGTATGTGACAAACTTAACTCCATTTTTTTGTAATTTTCTTTTATAAGCTAAACTAGTGATAAAACGAGAAACAAAAAGATTCGATTGCAAGATCTAAAGATATACCTTCAAGCACTCACCTCCCCGGCAACGGCCCCAGAAAAGAGCTTGATGTCTACTACACAACCTTCTTCTTGTAGACGTTGTTGGGCCTGCAAGTGCACATGTTTGTAGGACAGTAGCAAATTTCCCTCAAGTGGATGACCTAAGGTTTATCAATCCGTAGGAGGCGTGGGATGAAGATGGTCTCTCTCAAACAACCCTGCAACCAAATAACAAAAAGTCTCTTGTGTCCCCAACACACCCAATACAATGGTAAATTGTATAGGTGCACTAGTTCGGCGAAGAGATGGTGATACAAGTGCAAAATAGATAGTAGACAAAGGTATTTGTAATCTGAAATTATAAAAACAGCAAGGTAACAAGTGGTAAAAGTGAGCGTAAACGGTATTGCAATGATAGGAAACAAGGCCTAGGGTTCATACTTTCACTAGTGCAAGTTCTCTCAACAATAATAACATAGATAGATCATATAACAAGCCCTCAACATGCAACAAAGAGTCACTCAAAAGCCACTAATAGCGGAGAACAAACGTAGAGATTATGGTAGGGTACGAAACCACCTCAAAGTTATTCTTTCGGATCGATCTATAAAAGAGTTCGTACTAGAATAACACCTTAAGACACAAATCAACCAAAACCCTAATGTCACCTAGATACTCCATTGTCACCTCAAGTATCCGTGGGCATGATTATATGATATGCGTCACACAATCTCAGATTCATCCAACCAACATAAAAGTACTTCAAAGAGTGCCCCAAAGCTACTACCGGAGAGTCAAGAACGTGTGCCAACCCCTATGCATAGGTTCCCAATGTCACGAAACCCGCAAGTTGATCACCAAGACATACATCAAGTGTTCTCATAAAAGACTCAATCCGATAAGATAACTTCAAAGGGGAAACTCAATTCATCACAAGAGAGTAGAGGGGGAGAAACATCATAAGATCCAACTACAATAGCAAAGCTCGGGATACATCAAGATCGTGCCATAGAGGGAACACGAGAGAGAGAGATCAAACACATAGCTACTGGTACATACCCTCAGCCCCGAGGGTGAACTACTCCCTCCTCATCATGGATAGCGCCGGAATGGTGAAGATGGCCACCGGTGATGGGATCCCCCTCCGGCAGGGTGCCGGAGCAGGCTCCCGAGAGGTTTTTGGTGGCTACAGAGGCTTGCGGCGGCGGAACTCCCGATCTATCTTCTGTTCTGGAAGTTTTATGATACGTAGGTATATATGGGTGCAAGGGGTACGTCGGTGGAGCTATGGGGGACCCACGAGGCAGGGGGCGCGCCCTAGGGGGGTGGGCGCGCCCCCCACCCTCGTGAGCACCTCCCTCATCTCCTGACGTAGGGTCCAAGTCTATCTGGTAGGCTTCCTTCCAAAAATAACTTCTCCAGTTGATTTCGTTCCGTTTTGACTCCGTCTGATATTCCTTTTCCTCGAAACACTGAAATAGGCATAAAACAACAAACCTGGGTTGGGCCTCCGGTTAATAGGTTAGTCCCAAAAATAATATAGAAGTGGATAATAAAGCCCAATATTGCCTAAAACAGTAGATAAAGTAGCATGGAGCAATCAAAAATTATAGATACGTTGGAGACGTATCACAGACCGGCGCCGCCTTCACAACCGGCCTCGCGGGGCAGTGCTCCGACCATCACGGGTGGTAACCGGCCGGTGGCGTGTTGTTCTTCTTGTGGTGCCCAACAGGCCTGCCAGTTGTGTGGCCTTGAGCGCCACATTGCCTCTCGCTGCCATCGTCACTACAAGCAAGATTTTCTGGGCCTCGGCAACAATGGCAAAGGGAACAACAAGCAGGCCGCCGCTGCCGTGATGAGTCATGATCATGGCCGTACTCCGTCTTACTCCGTTGATCCTGCATGGTACATGGACACTGGAGCTACCAACCACCTCACCGGTGAGATGTGTAAGCTCTCTACTCAGGAGCCATACCGTGGTCATGATCAGGTGCACACCGCCAGTGGAGAAGGTATGTGCATCTCCCATGTTGGTCAGGCCTCTCTCCTTGCACACAATTTTTGCACATTGCATCTCTCTAATGTCCTTCCTGTTCCTTCTGCTACGTGTAGTTTGTTGTCCATTCCTCAACTTACTCGTAATAATAATGTCCTTGCTGAGTTTCACCCTTTTCGTTTCTTTGTCAAGGATCGGGACACGAGGGATGTTTTACTTAGCGGTCGTCTTCGCCATGGCCTGTATGCACTTGATGCGCCGCGCCCACCTTCCATGCCGTCCTCTCCTCAGGTGTTCAGTGGTGTTCGTGTGTCGCCTACACACTGGCATGCGCGCCTTGGTCACACGGCGGCTCCTATAGTTCGACATGTTTTGCATCATCATGATCTACCAGTTGTGTCCAATAAAACTGCTGAAACTATTTCTGATGCCTGTCAGCAGGGCAAGAGTCATCAACTTGCTTTTTCAGAGTCTAGTCGTGTTGTGAAACATCCTCTTGAGCTTGTGTTTTCTGATATATGGGGTCATGTCCAGACATCTGTTAGCGGTCACAATTATTATGTCAGTTTCATTGATGCTTACAGCCATTTTACTTGGTTATATCTTATTAAACGTAAGTATGATGTGTTAGATGTCTTCATTCAGTTTCAAGCACACGTTGAGCGCTTCTTAAGAAGAAAATCATCCATGTGCAATCCGACTGGGGGTAAATACCACAACCTCAACTCGTTTTTTAACAAATTTGGGATTTTGCACCGCGTGTCATGTCCTCATACACATCAGCAGAATGGTACTGCCGAGCGTAAGCATCGCCACCTTGTTGAAACTGGTCTAACCTTGCTCACTCATGCCTCCATCCCGTTTCGGTTCTGGAGTGATGCTTTCTCCACAGCTTGTTTTCTCATAAACAGGCTTTCCTCGAGACTTCTGAAAATGCAAACACCTCTTGAACTTTTGCTTAATGAGATTCCAGACTACACATTCTTCAAAGTGTTCGGTTGTGCATGTTGGCCTCACTTACGTCCATACAACAAACGCAAGCTAGAGTTTTGGTCTAAGAAGTGCGTTTTTCTCGGGTATAGTTCTCTTCACAAAGGGTACAAGTGCTTGCATGTTCCTACCAACCGCGTCTACATCTCTCGTGATGTGGTGTTTGATGAAAATGTTTTCCCTTTTTGTGCACTTCCGACTAACTTTACCACTTCTACACCACCGGTGCCCATGTCCACACCTACGCCTGATCAATTTGTGGATGTTGCATATGCCCCTGCGTTGCTTCCTAATCATGCTGCAGGTATTGGTTGCGGTGCCCGGCTCGAGCTACTTGATGAACAGGTCACCGATGAGCTTCCTGGTCGGGGCGTGCATGCGCCATGCATGACGGGCGGCACCCGCCAACCCGTCCCCGTCTCTCCTGTGGAGTCTCCCCCGACTGCCTCGCCGGCGCCGGGTCAGCCTGGCTCCATGCTGGCCCCATCCGGCCTCACGCTGGCCCCACGGGCACTGGGCTCGCCAGTGCCAGCCTTGCCTGGCTCACTGGCCTCGTCAGCATAGCGCCCGCTTCGCCCGGCTTGTAGGCCTTGCCAGCGCCAGCTTCACGTGGCTCGCCCAGGCCACTGGCGGGTCTCTCGCCCGGGCCGGCTGCTGCTGCCGCTAGCCCGGAGGCCCCGTCACCTGCTCCGTCCCGGTCCGCCTTGGCGCCAGGGTCGCCGACCAGCCCTGCTTCGGTCACCGGTGAGCCCGACTCGCCCGACTCGGTGTCGGCCTCGTCAACATCCTCTGCTGCATCGACTTTGCCAGCAGAACCTGCTATCACACTTCGTCCTCGCACAAGGAGCCAGTTCGGTGTTTTTTGTCCGAAGGAGCAGATGGATGGCACAGTTGTGTGGCTTGCTGCGTGCATGGCTCACACTGCTGGCGATCCCACTGCAGAGCCTCGTCACTTTCAGGCTGCACTGAGTATTCCTCATTGGCGTGCTGCAATGGAACAAGAGTTTCAGGCCCTCCAACAGAATGATACTTGGCGTCTTGTTCCTCCAGTGTCTGGCGTCAACGTCATTGATTTCAAGTGGGTTTTCAAAGTCAAGAGACATGCTGATGGCTCCATTGAACGCTACAAGGCATGGTTAGTTGCCAAGGGCTTCAAACAGAGGTATGGTCTTGATTATGAAGACACTTTTAGTCCAGTCATCAAGCCTACTACCATTCGATTACTACTGTCTCTTGCGGTTACTCGCAGATGATTCCTTCGTCAGCTTGATGTGCAGAACGCTTTTCTACATGGCATTTTGGAGGAGGAGTTTTATATGCGTTAGCCACCTGGTTTTGTTGATCCGACACGACCTCATCATCTCTGTCGTCTGGTTGAGGCACTGTATGGACTCAAACAGGCTCCTCGTGCATGGCATGCTTGCCTTGGATCTGTTCTTCGGGCTCTTGGGTTTACTCCCTCCACTGTTGATACGTCATTGTTTCTCCTCCAGTGCCCTGAGGTTATGATGTATCTCTTGGTTTATGTTGATGATATCATCCTCATCAGTTCCTCTGCTGCTGCTGCTGATCGCCTTGTGATTGCTCTCCGTGATGATTTTGCTGTCAAGGATTTAGGTGCTCTTCATTTTTTCCTTGGTCTTGAGGTTTCAGGGTCCTCTGCTGGTTTGACTCTCACTCAGAAAAAGTACTCCTTGGACTTGTTGCGTCATGCTGGAATGCTCAAATGCAAACATGTTAACACTCGATGTCTGCCACTGATCGGTTGTCTGCTCTTGATGGTGACTCTCTCTCGTCTGATTATGCTACTGAGTATCGCAGTCTCGTTGGTGGTCTGCAATACCTTACTATTACCAGGCCTGATATCTCCTATGCAGTCAACCATGTCTGTCAGTTTTTGCATGCACCCAGGACGTCTCACTGGTCAGCTGTGAAGCGTATTTTGCGCTATGTCAGTCTTACTGCCTCCTATGGTTTGCTTCTTCAGTATGCACCGTCTTATGAGCTCTTGGCTTTCTCTGATGCAGATTGGGCTGGTAGTCCGGATGACAGGCAATCCACGGGGGGTTATGCGGTATTTCTGGGTCCTAACTTAATCGCCTGGAATGCTCGCAAGCAAGCAACCGTGTCTCGCAGTAGTACTGAGGCTGAGTACAAAGCTGTTGCTGATGCAACTGCTGAGATCATATGGATACAGTCTCTGTTGAGAGAGTTGCGTGTTCCTCAAGCTCGTCCTCCGGTCATCTGGTGTGACAACATTGGTGCTACATATCTTTCTTCTAACCCGGTGTTTCATGCTAGGACAAAACACATTGAGGTGGATTATCACTTTGTTCGGGAACGTGTTGCACAGAAGCTACTCTGTATCAAGTTCATCTCGTCAAAAGATCAACTTGCTGACATCTTCACGAAGCCACTTCCACAACCACAGTTTGTAGGCTGTAGGCGCAATCTTAACTTGCTTTGTACTTCAGGACATAGTTAAGATCGAGGGAGGGTGTTAGACTGTATATACGTAGCCTCTGTATATCTGTATTGTAACATTGTATTGTACCACTTGGGTACCTCTATATAATGAGATAGCCACACCCCAGGTTAGGGGTGTTGTGCAGTTCCCAAATCATATGTCTTACAGGGCCACCGCTAGCAGCTTCAGCTTTCAAGTGACATGCTAGGACAAAACACATTGAGGTGGATTATCACTTTATTCGGGAACGTGTTGTACAGAAGCTACTCTGTATCAAGTTCATCTCGTCAAAGGGTCAACTTGCTGACATCTTCACGAAGCCTCTTCCACAACCACAGTTTGTAGGCGGTAGACGCAATTTTAACTTGCTTTGTACTTCAGAACATAGTTAAGATTGAGGGAGGGTGTTAGACTGTATATACGTAGCCTCCGTATATCTGTATTGTAACATTGTATTGTACCTTTGGGTACCTTTATATAATGAGATAGCCACACCCCGGGTTAGGGGTGTTGTGCAGTTCCCAAATCATGTCTCACAGGGCCACCGCTAGCAGCTTCAGCTTTTAACTGACATGCATGATGGGCAATCACTGTCGAGGACCGTTCGTAATGCTTGCTTGGAGCAACAGAAGAGTTATTTTTAGCAATTGTACATGTCCGTGGGACAGCTGACCCGGTCAGGCTAGCATGTGTATCGGTTCAGTAAATTATTGTTTTGCTGGCTCCGTCAGTTGCATAATGGTCGCACCTTTTGCTTCGATGTCGTCATGTACTCATGTCCATAGCCATATGTGACGCCCCAAGATAATGCAAAATGAACTATTACTGCGGGGAACACACAAAATGTTAGTATAAAAAAGAAAATGCTTTCATTGAGAGTTGAACTCAAGACCTCCCGCTTACTAAACGGGTGCTCTAACCAACTGAGCTATGAAAGCTTCGCTTGACAAATTTTTTGAGTCGGTATTAGTATTCTAAAGATCGTTCTACACAGTGTAAAGCATAAACTACGGCACCTGACCTGCAAAAAGCTAAAGAAAACATCACCTTCCGTTTTGGATGTCAGGCTAGCCCAATTGGCTCTTTTGTTTTTTGCGTAAATAGCCCAATTGGCTCCATCAAGTGTAGAAGCCTTGTAGTTGGGTTGATTTGCAACCACAACATAAAAAACGATTAACAAAGAAGCCTTGTAGTCAGACTGCTCCCGCACCACTCCAATGATGTATTCATCATATCACCGCAATTTAGGAACAACATTGATTGCATCAATTGCCATTAATCTTGGAAACATCGATAGTAATTGCATTAACTAAAATTAATTTGGAAAACTCATTAATTACACAAACTATATTTGTAAAAAAATATATGATTGCTCTATATCCGTTGAATTGTACCAGGCCACGGCCAATTTTGCGAATAAGATGACGAGACCAAGTGTGTTTCTGCACCGGTATGAGAGCATACAATATTACAGACTACCTTATTGCCAAACCTCACACGGTCCGATAAAGCACCAAGAGCTCAACCACAACATTTAAATATTTTTTCAAAAATGCCACGTACTTTTTTGTAACGCATGAATATTTTTTAAATGTCACAAACAACAGAATATAAGGTGTTTTCTTACATATAAGAAAAGAAATACAAACATATATTATGTTTATCCTTCAAGGGCATGATTTGTCGTAGTAGCCTGCTTGTTATGTTAGGCGCGAGCATACCCCAATGTCACAGGTTCGAACCGCCTGTCTCCTTTTTTGTGGTATATTTATTAAATACATTTCATCTTTACTTTTTCTTCGGTCCGCGTTGATACAATATAAAGAATAGTCATGTTAGATAACAAGAACCATCATTGTCCTCAGTGGCGGCGCCAGGATTTGGCAACGCCCCCAGCCGCCCCAGGCAGCCTTTGAGCACTATAGCACTATAGCTACAATGTCCTCTACATAGTACTAAGGAAATCAGGCTCACGCCCCAGACAGCTGCCACTTAACAATTTTTTTCTGTAGACTTGGTCAAATATAAAAAGTTCCACTTAGAATAATTGTAGAATTGTAATTATTTTGGAGTGGAAGGTCTTCTAGAAGACAAAACATGGTTATACAAGTAGAAATGTGAAAAAAAATGTGATTTTATATATAACAAAGCAAATAGGAGCGAACCACGAAAAATTTAGAAAAATTCCACTAGGAAACTCAAAAAAAAAACTTTCATTGAGCCATGCACATCAACCCCTATACCTTGAGCTGAAAACTTGTCATGCTGAGAAGCTGAGCACGAAGGAAGGACGCGGACCATACTTTAAGTGGAGAAATGAAGGAGCAACCGTAGGTCTGTAATCGATGCAAAAATGAGCATTTCCATATCGGCAAAGAGCATAGCTTAGATTCCCGAATGACCACACTTCTAGCAACATTTTTGTGTCTTAAAAGGGAAGAGTCACAGTAATGCGAGACAATGAGGCAAACTTGTTAAGATTCTATCAAATTGGTCGTGCGTTGCACGTCCGATGTGGATTTAGGCCCTTCACCAAAGGTGAATGTGGGTAGAATTGTGGTACATAAGAATGCAAACACGAAACATAACTAGAGATGACGCACCGAAGGGGTGGTGGTTATGCAATCATAAAAAAGTCATGATTTTATATGGAAGAAAGTTAGGATTTTACTCCCTGCGTTTCAAAATAACTGAAGTTCTAGTCTTGTACTAAGTCAAACTTCATTAAGTTTGACCAAGTCCATATGAAAAATATATCAACATCTATAAAATTTTCTTCTTTAGATTTATTCTGAAATATATTTTCATATTATTTATATTTCACATTGCAGAACTTACCAAATTTTCCTATAGACTTGGAGAAAATTTAGAAAGTCCCACTTAGTATAATTGTATAACTTTAATTATTTTGGAGAGGAAGGACTTCTAGAAGACAAAACATGGTTATACAAGCACGAATGTAAAAAAAACTTATGATTTTATATAGAACAAAGCAAATACGAGCGAACCACGAAATTTTAGAAAAAATCCCATAGGAAACTCAAAAAAATAAAATAAAAATGCTTTCATTAAGTTTGACCAAGTCCATATGAAAAACCCATAGGAAGAAAGTTACGATTTTACTCCCTGCGTTTCAAAATAACTGAAGTTCTAGTCTTGTACTAAGTCAAACTTCATTAAGTTTGACCAAGTCGATATGAAAAATATATCAACATCTATAAAATTTTCTTCTTTAGATTTATTATGAAATATATTTTCATATTGTTTATATTTCACATTGCAGAACTTACCAAATTTTCCTATAGACTTGGAGAAAATTTAGAAAGTCGCACTTAGTATAATTGTAGAACTTTAATTATTTTGGAGAGGAAGGACTTCTAGAAGACAAAACATGGTTATACAAGTACGAATGTAAAAAAAACTTATGATTTTATATAGAACAAAGCAAATAAAAGCAAACCACGAAATTTTAGAAAAAATCCCATAGGTAACTCAAAAAAATAAAATAAAAATGCTTTCATTAAGTTTGACCAAGTCCATATGAAAAACCCATAGGAAGAAAGTTACTATTTTACTCCGTGCATTTCAAAATAACTGAAGTTCTAGTCTTGTACTAAGTCAAACTTCATTAAGTTTGACCAAGTCCATATGAAAAATATATCAACATCTATAAAATTTTCTCTTTAGATTTATTATGAAATATATTTTCATATTATTTATATTTCACATTGCAGAACTTACCAAATTTTTCTATAGACTTGGAGAAAATTTAGAAAGTCCCACTTAGTATAATTGTAGAACTTTAATTATTTTGGAGAGGAAGGACTTCTAGAAGACAAAACATGGTTATACAAGTACGAATGTAAAAAAAACTTATGATTTTATATAGAACAAAGCAAATACGAGCGAACCACAAAATTTTAGAAAAAATCCCGTAGGAAACTCAAAAAATAAAAATAAAAATGCTTTCATTTAGAGTTGAACTCAAGACCTCCCGCTTACTAAACGGCCGACGCACACAAGGTGTTCGAGGAAATGCCCCAAAGGTAAAAAAATCGCCAACGGTTTGTTGTTGTTATTTTTTGAATGCATACATATAGATAGCTCATTTGCTTCCTTGTATATACTTTGTAGTGTCAACGATGAGGCATATATGTCAACTATGGGTGTTGGCTCCAACAATTCTCATTGGTCTCAAACCAATGACATGCATTTTTATGACCATGAGTTCGAGGTGGACGAGGATGGTGAGGGCATTGTCGACGCACCGAAAGGAAGAGGAGGCAACTACACCAATGATGAAGACATATTGCTATGCCATACTTGGTTGCAAGTGTCGAGGGATCCATCCGTTGGAGGTGATCAAAGTAGAGATGCATATTGGATCCAGATGAAGGAGCACTTTGATCTACACAACAAGAGTGGAATTGACCGCTCAGCATGATCTCTTCGCTCCGGGTGGTCGAAAATGAACCGAGATTGTTAAAAGTGGGCGGCCACACAAAAGGCGGTTGACAAGTTGAACCCAAGTAGCATTAATGATATAGATAGGGTAAGTGTCATTCCATCCATGTTCATCATGCTTGTTCTTGTTGTTTGTAGTGCTAACTTGTTTTTTTTGTAGTTCAATATTGCACAAAATTTGTTCAAAGGAGAGGAGAAGAAGACCAAGAAGGGAAGATCAAGAAAGGGAGACCATTTACCTTACCTCATTGCTATGAGGAGTTGAAGGATGATGAGAAAGAAGCATGACGGCATCGATGATGTTGATGAGAGCAACAAACGCAAGCGAACAATTGAGTTGGATGATGAGAAGGAGGAGGCATCAAGTGATGACGACAAGGGAAGCCCTACACCAAACTCGATTTCATACTCGAAGCCAAAACGACCGGATGGGTGCAAGAAAGACGCAAAAGAAAAGAAGAAGAGGAAAGGGGATGATGAGCTCAAAAATGCTATGGAAGCTATTGTGAAGGCAAGAAAAGAAGCGAATGAGGTGAGGAAGATGGCAAGGAACCAAGATGCGTCTTCGGATGACAATGAAGAGGAGGAGGAAGAATCCTCTTCGCATGATGAACCGGAGGAAGAGGAAGAGGAAGAGGAAGATGAAGATGAGGACGAGGCTTGATTGTTGATGGCCATTCGTTGGTGTGAACTTTTGTGTCATGAACTTGGTTCGGATTTTGAACTTGGTTGGATGACGTAGTGGGCATGAATTTGAACTTGTGGGCATGAAATTTTATGTCATCGTGAACTTTTTTGTGTGATTTAAATTATGCTATGTCTTTGTTTTGATGTTTGAAATTTATTTCGTGTCCAAACTGCAACATATGGCAAGCGCCGGCTGCTGCGCTGCATTTTAGCGCGTCTGCTGGAGCTACGCGCGCGCTGCATTTTACAGCGGCCGCTGGAGCCAGCGCTGGCCGCCGCGCCAAAACAGGTGATCGGCGCGCTGCAAACTGATTTTTTGCGCCCCGCGCGTTGGGCGGCTGTTGGGGATGCTCTTATAGTTCTGTACTACCTCCGTTCTGGTTTATTGGTTCTCATTGTATTTTGTGCCAAATTTTGATCATAAATGTAACTAACAAAATGTTCATGCATGCTACAAAATTATATCATTAGAAACTACATTCAAATACAAATCCAACGATATAGTTTTTGTTGGCATGCATTTACATTTTTGTTGGTTTAATATTTGATCAAAATTTGACACAAGTTACAAAAGAGACGAATAAATCAGGATGGAGGTAGTAGTAGTTTAGGGTAAAGTCTACATAGATGTGGTATTACTGTGCGGTATGGACGGCTTAGGTAACGTCCCCGACACGCTCTGAGCTTTCCGCGTAACCCTAAAACCCTCCCAAGGCGATTAGGGCACGGCGGACTTGGCGGCGACCGTAGATCTCATCGGCTGGGCGCACCGGCGGCCGGGACAGATGGCTAGACCATCAGGCTCGGGAATTTCAGGCAACAACGGCGGCTCATCACCGCGCTCCGCGAGGGCGCAGATGGAGGAAGCACTTGGGAAACTCGACATATCGGAGGAGGAGGCGACTCCGCTCGTGATCAACGATCTGGAGGATGGGACAGCACCGAAGTGGCTCCTGGCAGGCAAGGTGTTGTTCAGGAATCTGTTCCACATCCAAACGATCACTAATGCCCTCCGCCCTGCTTGAGGGAACCCTAGGGGCTTGGCTTTCCGTCCGCTTGGAGAGAATAGATTCGTAGCAGAATTTGAATCCAAGCGTGATAGGGATCGTGTCTGGGAGGGCGCTCCCTGGCACATCAACAAGCATGCAGTGATCTTAGAGGAATTTGAGTCTCACATGCAGCCATCTGAATTGAAGTTTGACAAGATGCAAATCTGGGCAAGGGTAGTCAATCTACCCTACAACCTGAGGAACGATAAGTGGGGGCTCGCTATAGCCCGACTGATCGATAAGGAAGCTACGGTGGTGCAGATCGATCCAGTTGGAGGTTTTCTTCGGGCAAGAGTGATGATTGATGTCAAGAAACCGCTGCGCAGATGGATCGCGATTGATTCGGCCAGAAGGAACAAAATTGATTGGTATGATATCGAGTACGAACAAATTCCTCACTTTTGTTTCTCATGTGGCCGTCTTGGGCACTCTGATCTCTACTGCCCTACCCCGGGCACAAGGGATGAGAACGGCGACCTGTCGTTTAAGCAAAGCCTACGGGCTAGTGAGGATCGTAAGAAAGCAAGTTCTGGGGACAACACGACGAAGGACAAGCCGGAAACGCAAAACAACATCAAGGAATCACGTTCGTCTAGTTTCCCTCAGAAGCAACAGAAGGAGGTGACTTCCCCGGTCAAGCCTGTGCCGCAAAAACACAAAGGAGCTCCACAACAAAATCAGGTCTACAAGCCGGTGGTGAAAACTGCCTTCGCTATTACTCAAGGTAGGGGGGAAGATGGAAACAACAACATGGTGGGTATAGTGTTCTCTGGGGGCGAATAAAGCACCGATGAGACTGAATCTTCTGAGAAAGAGCCCAAGAAGAAAAAACCAACGCCACCATCTTCTGATATTTCGGCAGAGGCTGCTCGACAGCCCTGCCAGAAACAATGAGTACGCTAATTTGGAACTGCCGAGGGCTTGGGAACCCTTGGTCAGTTCGAGAGCTTCGCAAAGTGGTGAAGCAAGAAGGTCCCGTCCTTTTATTTGTAATGGAAACTAAAATAAAGGGCAAGAAAGTAGAGGAACTGAAGACCTCCCTAGGTTTTTCCGGGTGTTTTGCCGTCGACAGTGACGGGCTTAGTGGTGGTATAGGTTTGTTTTGGATAAGAGATGTTGATGTTACTTTACAAAATTTCAGCAAGGCTCATATTGATGTAACCGTCAAGCAGGACAACAATGGCGGTTTACAGGCTTTTACGGAGTGCCACGAGTGGAGAACCGACACCACAGTTGGCGTTTTCTGCGTACCCTGTTCGCTCTCCCGCACCAAGCGTGGATATATATGGGAGATTTTAACGAAACTTTGTTTGCAGAAGAGCATTTGGAACAAATGCGAGGCCTGAGAGCCAAATGAGAGCATTCCGAGAAGCAGTAGAGGAATGTTCTCTCCAGGATCTAGGGTGGAGGGGGTCCCATTCACATGGGATAATAGGCAATCTGGACCTGCCAATGTGAAAGCAAGGCTAGACCGGGCCCTTGCAAATGCAACCTTCCTAAACCTCTTTGAATTTACTACGGTAAAACACATTAGCAGCGCTGAATCAGATCATTGCTATGTCCTAGCACAACTCAGATCACATGAGGCAAGCAAATGGTCACGAGCAGCGAGAAGCTTTCGCTACGAGAATGTTTGGCAGTCACATGCGCAATACGACAAACTTGTTCGTTCGATCTGGAGGAGTGGAGCCGGCCAGGGGGGGCTCCAGGGAGTAGTTGATGCATTGGCAGTGGTTCAGCAAAAGTTGGGATCTTGGGGGGCGAGGGAGTTTGGCAACCTGACAAAAAAGGTACAACAACTCCAGCAACGCCTAGATCGCCTACGGCATTCCTCGATTGGCCGGGGGCCGTCGGAGGAGGAAAAGAAAGTGGAAACGCAGCTGCGAGAAGCACTCCGTCAGGAGGAGGTGTGGCTCAAACAACGCTCACGCGTGCTATGGCTTAAGGAGGGCGACCGCAATACGGGCTACTTTCAAGCTCAGGCCGCACTAAGGAAACGGATAAACAGAATTACTTCACTGGAACGATTAGATGGTTATACTTGTACTGAACCAGACGAAGTCAAAGCTGAAATATCCAGTTTCTATCATACATTATACCTATCATAGGGGTACAAGGAGATGGAGGATCTACTTAACTGTGTGACTTCTACTGTATCAGATGGTATGAATGATCAGTTGCAGAAAGACTATACGACCGCAGAAGTCAAGAAGGCCTTATTTGATATGGCCCCATCAAAGGCTCCGGGCGTGGACGGCTTTACAGCCGGATTTTACCAACGGCACTGGGATGTGTTAGGTGAAGATATCTCGCGTGCTGTGTTGGATTTCTTGAACGGGGGAGAATTACCTTTTGGTCTAAATGACACCTCGATCACGTTGATACCTAAGGTACGGAACCCACAGAGGATTTTCCAGTTTCGCCCTATCGCTTTATGTCCGGTCTTATATAAAATTGCTGCCAAGGTGATAGAAAACAGGGTGCGATTGATCCTTGATGAAGTTATTGGGGAGGAACAGAGCGCTTTTATCCCGGGGCGGTTGATCACCGACAATGTGCTCGTTGCCTACGAAAGTATCCATACTATCAGAAGGAGGAAAAGAGGCAAAAACTCATGCTGCGCTGTTAAACTTGATATGCTGAAAGCCTATGATAGGGTGGAGTGGCATTACCTAGAAGCCATGATAAGCAAGCTAGGTTTCAATGCTAGTTTCATCAGTCTAGTGATGAAATGCATGACATCTGTTAGATTCACGATTAAGGTCAATGGCGAGCTCCTACCATTTTTTGATCCCTCCAGGGGTCTCCGCCAAGGATGCCCATTGTCACCTTACTTATTTCTCATCTGCGCCCAAGGACTAACATCATTGTTAAATCATTTTGGTGGCCCGCAGATTGACAGACGGATACGGGTCAGTTTCAACTCGCCTTGGGTATCTCATTTATTGTTCGCTGACGATAGCCTAATTTTCATGAGTGCGAATGTTCAAAGTGCTCTCAGACTGAACAACATTCTTCAGATTTATGCGGATTGTTCAGGACAAGCTGTCAACCGGGAGAAGAGTTCTATCTTTTTCAGCGGTAACACAGAAGCGCCTGTTCGAGGAGAGCTAAAGCGTATCCTTGGCATTGCAGTAGAAGCGTTTTCAGAGCGCTACCTGGGCTTACCAATGGCGGTTGGTCGAATCACCAGCGGCTCGTTTGAGCACATCATTGAAAGGAGCCGGGGGAAAATGCAGGGATGGTCGGAATGGAACATGGCTTGTGCTGCATGCGAAGTCCTGCTCAAATCCATCACACAATCGATCCCGACGTTCAGCATGAGTTGTTTTTTGTTGACAAAGAAGGTATGCAAGGGGTTAACCTCTTGCATGGCCAAGTATTGGTGGGCAAGCTCTTTGGACAAGCGATCCCTACACTGGGTTTCCTGGAAGAATCTTGCAACGCCCAAAGCAAAGGGCGGGATGGGCTTCAAAGATCTGCACCTCTTTAATCTAGCCATGTTAGGGAAGCAAGGGTGGCGTTTGATCACTCACCCGGATTCCCTATGCTCCAGAGTTCTGAAGGGGAAGTACTTCCCGCTTACAGATTTCCAAACTGCTACTGCCCCAGTTCGGTCTTCAACCACATGGAAAGCTATCGTAGCAGGGCAGAAGGCACTCGACACGGGACTCATTAAACGTGTCGGGGATGGTACGTCGATCGCCACTTGGACAGAACGATGGATCCCTAGCACTATCTCTCTGAAACCTACAGGTCGCATTGGCGCTGCCAAAATTGACAGAGTTTCAGACCTGATCGACAACTACACAGGAGGGTGGAAAGTGGAAATTGTAAGGCAGAATTTTCTTCACCCAGACGCAGAGGCCATATTGAACATCCCCTTGAATCCTGCGGGAGGCGAAGATACAAATGCTTGGGCCCTTGAAAAATCCGGCATCTACTCTGTTAAATCAGCGTATCGTTCTCTTGTGACTCACAACGAGCTTGGAACTCTAGAGGAAGGGACGATCACAGAAACTTCAAGGACAGATAAACAGATGTGGGATGCTCTATGGAAACTTCATGTGGTGCCCAAAGTACGAGTATTCTGGTGGCGAGTCTTGCGAGGTATCCTTCCGGACTCTGTCACTCTTCAGTATCGACATATCAAAACTCAGGGCTTATGCGACATCTGCAAAGCCATGAACGAGGATCTGATGCATGCACTCATACACTGTGTGCACGCCAAAGCTTTCTGGATAGCAGCGAATGATCGGTTTGAGTTTACCCTTCCGAGACTTCATCCAGCTTCTTGGGCCAGAGATATCTTGCTCGATGACATGTTTTCGGATGACACAAGATGCAAGATCATTACCATCATGCATTCCATCTGGACCTCACGGAACCACTGGACACATGACAGGGATGGATATGAACCTGTTCAGGCGATCAAGTGGGTGCATGAAACGTTGACAATACTGGAATTGCCAGTAAGCAAATCTAAGCCTTCTCCCATGCAGTGTTGGCGGCCACCGGACGTGGGATGGGTGACAATCAACACAAACGGTGCGATCAATTCTGATGCTATGAAAGGTGGAGCTGGTGGCGTTGCCCGCTCGCACCTAGCGTTCCTAGCAGCATGGAGCAAGCCACTGCCCGGCGTGACGGACCCCTTCATCGCCGAGCTCAAAGCATTCCGGGAGGGAGTGATCTTCGCCAATCTCCGTGGATACTCACATGTGACCATGCAGGTCGACTGCCTCGAGTTAGTCAACCTCTGGCACTCGCGAGACAATACGCGGTCTATTGTCTCACCCATTCTCTCAGAACTAGGTGATATGATAAACAGTTTTGCTTCCTTCTCTGTTATTCGTGTTGGAAGGACTATCAATCAACCGGCTCATCTATGTGCCTAGCGAGCTGGTGCCCAAGATGGAACGAGAGCTGGCTCGATGTGAGCCCTAGTTTCCTCATAAGTAGCCTGCGGGCAGATTGTAATCGACTTTTACTTCATTAATAAAGCTCCCTAGTTCATTGCAAAAAAAAAAAAGGTAACGTCCCCGACACAGCTGCGGCCTGCGGGAACATGCATGACACGACGCCGCGCAAGCTGCCGCCACACCGGTCAGTCGGTCACTGATGTAAGTAGGCAAGGCGGCCATGGCCCAGCACGTACTTGATCAGCATCGATCGATCGATCGTAGATTGCCCTTTGATTTGTCATAGTAGTGCTATTTTTTTTGTTTTTCTGCGGGTAATCATAGTGCTATCGTGCATGCTCCGACATGATCAGGTTGGCCTAACTGCGGTTCCAGTGGTTGCATCATTTGACCTTGGCACAGGGCGGACAGAAGATCGAGTTCATCATGCATAAGTGCTGCAGAGCCGGGCCACCGCTAGCAGCTTCAGCTTTCAAGTGACATGCATGATGGGCAATCACTATCGAGGACCGTTCGTAACGCTTGCTTGGAGCAACAGAAGAGTTATTTTTAGCAATTGTACATGTCCTTGGGACAGCTGACCCGGCCAGGCTAGCATGTGTATCGGTTCGGTAAATTGTTGTTTTGCTGGCTCCGTCAGTTGCATAATGGTCGCACCTTTTGCTTGGATGTCCATAGCCATAGGTGATGCCCCAAGACAATGCAAAATGAACTATTACTGCGGGGAACACACAAAATGTTAGTATAAAAAAAGAAAATGCTTTCATTAAGAGTTGAACTCAAAGACCTCCCGCTTACTAAACGGGTGCTCTAACCAACTGAGCTATGAAAGCTACGCTTGACAATTTTTTTGAGTCGTTCTTAGTATTCTAAAGATCGTTCTACACAGTGTAAAGCATAAACTACGGCACCTGACCTGCAAAAAGCTAAAGAAAACATCACTTTCCGTTTTGGATGTCAGGCTAGCCCAATTGGCTCTTTTGTTTTTTGCGTAAATAGCCCAATTGGCTCCTTGTAGTTGGGTTGTTTTGCAACCACGACATACAAAACGATTAACAAAGAAGCCTTGTAGTCAGACTGCTCCCACACCACTCCAATGATGTATTCATCATATCACCGCAATTTAGGAACAACATTGATTGCATCAATTGCCATTAATCTTGGAAACATCGATAGTAATTGCATTAATTAAAATTAATTTGGAAAACTCATTAATTGCACAGACTATATTTGTAAAAAAAAAATGATTGCTCTATATCCATTGAATTGTACCAGGCCACGGCCAATTTTACGAATAAGATGACGAGACCAAGTGTGTTTCTGCACCGGTATGAGAGCATACAATATTACAGACTACCTTATTGCCAAACCTCCCACGGTCCGATAAAGCACCAAGAGCTCAACCACAACATTTAAATATTTTTAAAAAAATGCCACGTACTTTTTTGTAACGCATGAATATTTTTTAAATGTCACAAACAAAAGAATATAAGTTGTTTTCTTACATATAAGAAAAGAAATACAAACATATATTATGTTTATCCTTCAAGGGCATCATTTGTCGTAGTAGCCTGCTTGTTAGGTTAGGGGCAAGCGTACCCCGATGTCACAGGTTCGAACCGCCTGTCTCGCTTTTTGTGGTATATTTATTAAATACATTTCATCTTTACTTTTATTTCGGTCCGCGTTGATACAATATAAAGAATAGTCATGTTAGATAACAAGAACCATCATTGTCCTCAGTGGCTGCCCCAGGATTCGGCAACACCCCCGGCCGCCCCAGGCAGCCTTTGAGCACTATAGCACTGTAGGTCTGTAGCTACAATGTCCTCTACATAGTACGAAGGAAATCAGGCTCACGCCCCAGACAGCTGCCACTTAACAATTTTTTTCTGTAGACTTGGTCAAATATAAAAAGTTCCACTTAGAATAATTGTAGAATTTTAATTATTTTGGAGTGGAAGGTCTTCTAGAAGACAAAACATGGTTATACAAGTAGAAATGTGAAAAAAATGTGATTTTATATATAACAAAGCAAATAGGAGCGAACCACGAAAAATTTAGAAAAATTCCACTAGGAAACTCAAAAAAAAAAAACTTTCATTGAGCCATGCACATCAACCCCTATACCTTGAGCTGAAAACTTGTCATGCTGAGAAGCTGAGCACGAAGGAAGGACGCGGACCATACTTTAAGTGGAGAAATGAAGGAGCAACCGTAGGTCTGTAACCGATGCAAAAATGAGCATTTCCATATCGGCAAAGAGCATAGCTTTGATTCCCGAATGATCACACTTCTAGCAACATTTTTGTGTCTTAAAAGGGAATAGTCACAGTAATGCGAGACAACGAGGCAAACTTGTTAAGATGCTATCAAATTGGCCGTGTGTTGCACGTCCGATGTGGATTTAGGCCCTTCACCAAAGGTGAATGTGGGTAGAATTGTGGTACATAAGAATGCAACATGAAACATAACTAGAGATGACGCACCGAAGGGGTGGTGGTGGTTATGCAATCATAAAAAAGTCATGATTTTATATGGAAGAAAGTTACGATTTTACTCCCTGCGTTTCAAAATAACTGAAGTTCTAGTCTTGTACTAAGTCAAACTTCATTAAGTTTGACCAAGTCCATATGAAAAACATATCAACATGTATAAAATTTTCTTCTTTAGATTTATTATGAAATATATTTTCATATTATTTATATTTCACATTGCATAACTTCACAAATTTTCCTATAGACTTGGAGAAAATTTAGAAAGTCCCACTTAGTATAATTGTAGAACTTTAATTATTTTGGAGAGGAAGGACTTCTAGAAGACAAAACATGGTTGTACAAGTACGAATGTAAAAAAAAACTTATGATTTTATATAGAACAAAGCAAATACGAGCGAACCACGAAATTTTAGAAAAAAATCCCATAGGGGACTCAAAAAAATGAAAATAAAAATGCTTTCATTGAGAGTTGAACTCAAGACCTCCCGCTTACTAAACGGGTGCTCTAACCAACTGAGCTATGAAAGCTCTGGGCGAATTGCTTTAGCATTTTCTGAATGTCAGTGCTCAAAGACATTATTCTGCATCCAAGATACTGAAAAACAATGCGTCAGTGTAACAACGCCATTGTACTGCCCTCTGTCCGGGATCACTTTTCAGTTTTGCGACAATGTGTTCTACTACCAAAAACACCATTGTACGTGAATGCTGCCGCCTCTTGACGACGGTACGTTCGCGAGCTCCGGAAGATGCGGTGGGCATTCTGCGCATCGTCCTCTCCAGGATGAGCTCCCCGCGAAGCCAAGGCCTCTTCTCTGCTCACCGTGGTCTCCGGCAGCGCCCGCAGTGGAATCGATCGGCACGTAGTATTTTTTTTTCCCGAATCACGTAGAATACATTTTTTGAGACATACGTAGATTTTTTTTTTTTTTAGCATCAGACGTAGAATTTGGCTCTTTCGAATGTGGCGATCCCCTCTGGCCCATTGGGCTCGCCAACTGACAACTCTTCAATAGGGCCGAACTTATAAAGGCTCTTACTCATTTGGGCCCTC
>NC_041389.1:694435595-694488279 GCF_002162155.2 Triticum dicoccoides | reverse complement strand
CGCCGGCCGCCTCCTCGTCCCCTCGCTCTCTCTTGCAGCCGCCGGCCGCAACACCAGTACTGCGCAACACGGACGCAGGTAAGGCTCCCCCTCTCCCTTCTCCACCCTGTCGTGGCCCCCTTCCGCCCTCTCTTTTCTGCTGCACTGCAGGCAGCACTAGACTCGACTTCCCCTGCTGCAAGCTGATTGACACTGACCCAATGTGCTAGATTATGTAGACACTGCACTACGTGTTTAGGTTTGTATCTCCAGGGATCAATCATAATTTCTGGCAATTATTTGCTACAGTACATTAGAGGCAGTGAGCAATATATTGATAGTCTCATAGTCCCATGTGTGTATAGGTTAGTAATCATAAATCATCATGTTTTGGTGTGTATGTAGGAGCACATGATAATTTTTGTATGAACCCGAAATAATTTCGGTGCAAAAAATCCGTTGCCACTTCTGAAATTGGTTTGTCTGTTCTCTTCATTATACTGCTAGTTTAATTCGGTTAACGTATTCATAGCAGAGCCTGAACATTTGGTGTCATCGCGGTCCTTTGCTGCCGATGGGGAAGCTGAAGCCCGTTTCTCCGACGTCTACTCCTCGAGGTATGAAACCTTTGTCACTGTCTCTTGCCCGAAGCTTCGAATTCATACCTTGCTCAGTTTCTCTCCCCTCATGTCGCTGTCATGTGGTTTCAGGTCAGAAGAGGCGCCGTGAGAAGCCCAAAAGTCCGGTGCTTGACGATGGTCTTCCTGACTCTTCAGGTTTGGTTTTCGTTACTGTGTGAATCATATTCTCTGTCTCTCTTTGGCAGATAGTGGCAAATATAATAACAATAGAGTACACGTTAATTGGTAGTGCTTAGATTTCTTTCTCACTTGTTTCATACTAATATTATGTGGAATTGTATGCTGGTGGTTGGTGAAGTCTTGTGTTAAGAGATGAAAATGAGTAAATGACAACCCAATTTCTGGGTTCAATAGTTTAGTTTCTACTTAGAAGCTTAGGTACCGTGGCAGTACAGGCAGAAACTGGTACATACTAGAAAATGTCTGGGTATACTTCGAAAGAATTCATTTCCATGACAATGGCTAGTTCTGGAGCCATCCATTTAATACTCAGTAAGTATGTAACTGTCCAACTTAGATATACATGATTCATGAACCTTCTCCAAATTATTCGTAAAGTTTTGATGATCTTATTAGTGGATTGAAAGGGGTGTAGTTTCACGGTTGAGTATGTTTCTTTCTAACATAATACTACTACTCCACCTCTTCTTCTAATTCAATTTCATCTCTATTCATTTTGAACCAAACTTTACTTTTTTGTGTTCTTGGACGTATGGTTTATTCTCTATTGTTTTTGTGCTCTTAGAGGTATGGTTTATTCTCTATTGGGCTGTTCATTTCGCATCTAGTAACATAAAGCGACAAGTGGCTCTTCATAGGTTTCACCAACCAAGTACTCCCTCCGTCCCATAATGTAAGACGTTTTTGCAGTTCAATTGAATTGCAAAAACGTCTTACATTACGGGACAGAGGTAGTATTTTATAGGGAGTGGTGTTATTTTGGCAGACATTATGACTGGCTCAATATTCTTTGCACAGCGATGTCCAATGTGTCAGTATGCCCTTTTCCATTTTTGGCGCTTAATTACTTGAGTATTGCATGCAGCTGGAACCATAGCAGCGAAGGCTGTTCGACGTGAGAAACCTTCCAATGAGAGCCCTCAAGGCCTACATCAGAGTGATGACGATGACTCCGATGATTGCACTGTTTCCAGTGAGGACGAGGCACATGATACAATAAACAATAAAAATGATGCTTTTGATGAAATTGAGTCGTCATGGTTGGTGCTATTAATGCAACAATATCCACATTTTTTTCTTCAGTGACTGGGACGCATATTATTGCTATTGTAAATGGACAAGTATTATATTAGTTCATATGATATCGGTCATTCAGTTTTTGGTTATAGTGTATTATGCCACCATCTTTGTCCTACATGTCTAGGTTTAAGGATGCTCGTTTGATGTCTCTACCGCATCATTTTATTTTCTTGCATTATATGTATGATATGTTCATATAACTCGTTCTAACACCAGCCCTTTTTGCATTTTCCAGTTCATTTCAGCGTCATGTTACTCACGTGCTAGCAAATGATGAAGTCAATGCATTAGTGAATCTGAAGAGTAAATTTAAATGGGAGATGCCTGCGGAGGACATTCCAAAATCCAAATGGGTTGGAACAGGTGAAAAAATTAAGGTACTTCATGGAATTATTTCATCATGATATGCTCTCATTAAATTATTTTGATTGATTATCTTGTTTCTCCTTGAAATGCGGGTCACTGAACTTGAGCCTTTGATAGCTGTATATATATGTGTGTAATTTGAAGACCAAAATTTCATGTTCATCATGTGCTTAAATCACCTTATGACCTATATTCATGTTATAACACTTTTTGTGAGGGGTTACTTGGTGCATTTCTCTGTTCTACAGCCATCTGCAGTTACTTGCAATATGTTTGCAGTGGTACGTGAAGTGTGCTTTTTCAACGGGAAAGTCCTGCTGAAATATTTGACCTGGTCCTCTGTGTTTGTGTACTTGATCCATTACATTAGTTATCAAATTACTCAACTGCTTCATGCTGAGTTATCAACTTCATTAGTAGTGCAGGGATGTTTTTCTGACTAATAAATACTTCAGGCAGCTTTGTATTGAAAGCCGATTCTTAATGCTTTGTACTTTCAGGGAGCTTCTGATGACCCTTTTGTTGATGTCAAAGGAAAATTGAAGGACCACTGGCAAAAAATCCTCTCTGATGACTTGAATTATAGATCGAGGTTCTTCTCACTTTGTAAGTTTTCCTATTTGATTATCTTTTAGTTAGTGCCTTATTTCACAAATGACATGACTCAGAAGAACATTAAAGTTGCCCAGTTTAGAATTGGTGCCTACTAAAAGTGCATGCCATTCATTACTTTAAGATATATTAGTTAATCAATAGTGCTGCCTGAGAGGAATAAGAGAGTTAGTTTTCTAGAATTCACGAAGATCCATATTTCTGATTAGTTCTTGTAGCACATCCCAACAACAGAAAAGTGGACATAATATTAGTTGGATCAGGACTTGCAACTGTAAATTTCGTGCGATGACACTTATTCTACGTGTTTGTGTGATAACTCTAAAACTGATCTCCAAAGTGAACTAGGAAGAATTTTTCTTTCCCGAAGAAGCCAGCAGGAGCTTCTCTGCCCATTCTGTTAGTAGGGGAAAGTAAAGATTTTAGGATACATTCTTCCATATGGAACACTGCGTCCTTTAAGGCTCTCGACTGATCCAGATGTGGGCTTTCATTTATTCCGCTCGACCTGAAGGATTGAAACTATGTTGTTCACAAACAAGCTGAACATGTTTTGGGTGGGTGTTTTTGTTTGGTAGGTGGGTGGATGGGTGGGGTCTTCTGTTTCCCCCCTCTGCAGAACCAGTTAATACCGTCCATAACTTGTGAAAACAGTAAATGGCCCTGAGAATTGGTGATGTTTATTAATCCTACTTTGTCAGGTGCCCAGCTTGGTGAATTTGGCCTATAGGAACATAAAGTACCTTTTGTGGTTCCCTTATCCTAAAGATTATGCTGTGCACGTCTTTTCTTGATCCGCATTCTCGCTATTTTTGAGAAAAGAATTATTACCAATATGGTTTTAGGCTTTTAGCATACATACCAGGTTACCAACTCCGTTTATACACTTTGTTTCTCGTATAATTAAGCATATCTAAGACAAATTGTGGCGTAACATGTCATGCTTCCTCCCTAAAATGGTGTAGTGCGCTCTCTCTATCACTTTTTTTTAAGTGTATTTCTAATCCTAATCATCTATTACAGGTAATAGCTATCGTGACATAATGCATTGTAATAAGAAGCCATTTTATCTTAAGGGTAGTAAGGTGGATTCCAGTACTATGGACGCATATCTTATGCATGCTGTAAGTTTCACAATTCCTATTTGGTAGCATTATTACTGTACCTGTTTTGATGCTGACTAATGTGCAATATTGTCACAATGGCAGTTGAGCCATGTTCATAGGACAAGAGATGTTGTCATTAAGAATGATGCGAAGCTTAGGAATGATGCTAACACAGATGTTATGGAGGACGACTCATACCGCGATCAGGGTTTTACACGTCCAAAGGTATGTCAGATAGTCGTGACACATTTGAGAAAACGGTATCTTATTTGGCATGATGTACTACATAGATGTGTGCTGGGCTACAGTTGCTTGACAATTAACTGCACTATTTTACCAAGTAAATGCTATATCTCTTTTTGTTAAGAGTAAATGTTGTTGTATCTCCATTTATACACAACTTGTAATTTTGTTGTATCTTGTTCTGTTGAACTAATCGATATTTTCTTTTGTATTATATCATGACCTTAGGTTCTTTTCTTGTTACCTCTCAAAAGCATTGCACGACGCATTGTGAAGAGATTAATCCAATTATCTCCGCTGACACAAAAGGTAACATTTGATCTTTGCAGCTACTCTTACAGATAGCATCTGAATATAAATTCCTATGAAATACGCTGCCAAATTATACCATGAATTCTATTTGGATCTGCAAATCATTTGCATAAATAATTTATGGTTGCTGGTTCAGTTATTTATTTGCTCTGGTGCTAAGAAATAGAGAATTCTTACTTCTATTTATAGGATAATTCTATGGGACAATTCAAGAAAGAGTTTGGCGAATCAGATGATGAACTGGAGGAGCCAAATAGTTCAAAACCAACAGACTTTAACCTTCTGTTTGCTGGGGATGTTGAAGATCACTTTCTTTTTGGAATAAAATTTACAAAGTAAGTGTGCTGTTAATTTTTCCTTGTAATAATTTTCTAGTTGTGAGGACGAGTACGTCTACTATGTACTCCACAGTTTTTTGTCAACAGCTCAATTTTTTTCTTCAGTTTTCATTGCCAATCACAGGCTTCTGAAGTTAACATGAGTATGTTAAAGGAATAAGCAAATCCTCAGCAGAAGCAGAATCAATTTAAAAAGTTATAATTATAACTCATATTCACTTGTTTGTTAGGGCTTCACCTTGTAAAATGTTTCAATATCTTTTGTGTTTTGTGAACCTTTTGGTTACTCTTTTATTATTCTGCACTGTGAGATCTCATGCTTTTAGCAAACTATATGTCCTTAAATTCGTTATTCCTTTCACATTGATATTTTTACATTTACGTAGGATCCTATATTTATACAAGATTTCCTAGAAAGTTAATGTTTTAACTAATGCTTCTGCAGGAAATCTGTTAAGCTATACAGCAATTTCTACGCTTCTGATATCATAGTTGCATCTCCTTTAGCGCTTAAACTTGTAAGTACTCTTTAACAAAGGTTTCTTAATACACTTCATTAGTTGATTACTCATGCGCCCAGCAGCTGTATATTTTTATTGTTCTGGGGACACCTCATAGGCAACTGACCTTATTATACCTGCCTGTTATCAGAAAATTGATGGAGGTGAAGTTACCAAGAAAAAGGGACGTCCCAAGGAAAACGATTCTGATTTCCTGTCATCAATTGAAGTTAGTTCCACTCGAATCCATATACTATTTTCTATTTACTACTATCTCCAGTCCTATATATTAGTTCATTTTTTATAACCATTAGTGTGTAAATTATCTATTTCAGTCTGTAAACATTGATTGAATGAATTTCTTGAAAGTTCAAGTATTTCGTCATCATTTTGAAGGGGGTATAAGTTTCAAATTAAATTTTCCTAGCTGCATGTTCAGTGGACAAACATTTCAATAAACTACACGTCAATTCCTGTTAATTGCTCCAGAATGTTATGCTTGGGATGTGTCCAAATGGTAATTAACAGAGCTCTGGCTATTGCAACGCTTGTCCAGAGTACCCGTAGCTCAACAATGTTTAATTTAAACCTTGTATTTCATTGAATTATTGACTTCTAGTTCTTTGATTTGGGTATTTTTTTAAACTTGTAGTTCTTTGACTCATGAATATTTTAAAACTTGTAGCACTCTGACCATGTGCCAAAAAACTTAGTATGAGAAAAGTTATTCATACTTGGTACATTGGTCTCAGAAGTATTTCACAATACTTCAGAGTTGCTAATGTATTGTAATAAGAAACCCTGTGTTTCAATTTGTATAGTTGAAGCCATGACAAGTCAACATAGACTTCCATAAAGGAACAGTAACTGTGCACATTCAGTTTTTTTCTCTGTACAAGCTCTAAATTATCAGTACATTTGTTCTGTGCAGATAGTGGTTGTTGATTACGCAGATGTGATATCTATGCAGGTTAAACTCCAACTCAAATAATTTGCTGTACTTATTTTCTGATGCCTGCTGGTAAAAATAACTGTGTTATTTATAAATGTAGAATTGGTCGCATCTGCATGCTGTTCTTGAACAACTAAATCATTTGCCATCGAAAGAGCATGTAACCAATGTGATGCGGATCAGGCCATGGTAATTCTTTTTTTCGTGGATATTTATTCCTGTATGGCATCTTCTATTGCCGTACTTCTATCTATAAGAGTATAAGGCGCCAACTCACTGTATTGTGAACTGCAAAAAGACTTGGAATTTATTCCTGATTTGACGTTTGTGAGGTCAGTTTCATGCTTGTTACATTTTCTTTATTTGGCTATAAGGTACCTGGATGAGCAAGCACGGTACTATCGGCAAACAATAATCTTAAGTTCGTATCTTACGCCAGGTATGGAATTTCACTTGGAACTCTGGCCATCATTGGATTCCATTTTTTCTAGGCTTCAGCTTCTATCATTCAGTTGAATTTTCAGTATCAACTAAAATTAAACTAGTTATGCTTTTAATCATGATCTGCATTTATTTGCTAAACAATTTTTTTTCCGAGTGGTGTATCTGTCCCCTGGTGTTATGCATGGTTCTTTGGTATTCAAAATTGCTTGCATTAGTTGTGCATGTTTAAAGTGACACTTGCTATTCTATTCTTAATTGTGCTACACAAAGGACCTTTTATTTATTTGCATCATCATCTACTTGTTTACTTATAAACCTATTTATGTTCTAATTTTTTGCCTGCTGAGCAGAGATGAATGCTTTGTTCAACGGATTATGTCTAAATTATGAGGGGAAGGTATATATAGTATGCTGGAAGTCACTAAGCTATTTGCCGTGTTGGACTCATGTTTCTAACATGCCGGAACTCAACCTTTTCAGGTTAAGCTGGCAACTGAGTTTACAGGTGTTCTTCCCAAAATACAGCTTGAAATACGGCAGGTCAGTTAATTCATTGTCTCTCCAGACTCCCATCACATCATTGCAAATTTACTGTCCAGATATGTCCAGTGCATCTGAACAAAATTTGATGCCAAGAATCAGGGCTTTTGCTGAGTTTTCTAATAAATTTTAGATTGGTTCACTCAGCAGACACATCTTAGTGCTAAAACAGTATTGATGAAATTACAAATGTTTTTCACACAGGTGTATGAACGATTTGATGCATCTTCTATTGGTGAACTTGATGATGCCCGCTTTGAATATTTCTGCACAAAGGTGAGTCCATTTGTCCTTGTACTGCATGCTTGACAAATGCATTATGGAATTTAGCACATTCAGCTCATTTTCACAACTATCACTTGTCCTTTTACAGTACTTAATTCATGTGTAAACTACTGTATGTAAACAATTAGTAAGGGGAAGCAACCTAAATCCTTATCTGGATGTGGTGCCCCCTCCAAATCAGCCTGTGCCTTCTCCGCTGTGTCCACAGCCATGGGTCCTCATTGCCGGTGGCTGTATGTCATGCCCCACATGACATCTCTCCCCTCGTCAAGCAGCTTGTCCTCGAGCTGAAACTGAGGGTAGTGTTGGACAAACTCATCAAGGTGCTCCCAAATAGCATCGCTAGGAGCTGTGCCCTCCCAGTGGACAAGGACATGACTGATTCCATGATGTATGAGGGCATGGAGCACTCTGGGCGGGGCAGGCATCGTGTTAGTGCGCTGACGGGAAGAGTGAGCTGGAGCTCATGGTGCCACCTCTCATGGTGCTTCCTGGTATGCTGCTGAGCCTGCAGCAACCGTGCGCGGACCTCTTGGAGAAACTCATTCTTATTGCAGTCGTGTAATGCAGTATGGCCGGAAGCCACCTTGGCGTCGTTCTGCGTGTAATCCACTCCATCAAGGCCAGTGGCTGTCAGCCATTGACCGACCTCAACAGAAGTTTTTTTTGACAGAACCTCAACAGAAGTTGTGTGCAAGAACGAGCAGAAGGATTTATAGCATTGGCGTAATGCAGGCGTCCCGTTTGGACACTTAGGCGACAAGGTGTCCTGCCAGCGCCTTGCAATTTTGCCCGCCTTAGGCGCTTAGGCGTCAGGGCGGTGCGTGCTCACCTTACTGCCTTAAGAAATAAGAAGTTTAAACCCAATCATCCAAATCAAGTGCTCCAGCAAAATTGTAAACTTAGACATGGCCAAAAATTAGCAACAAGCTGGGACATGTAGTTGTAGACAGAAGTACTGATCCCACATCATATCATGGCTCACAACTAATCCCTTTCAGTGTTAGGCGCCGTGTAAAATTATAAGGTCGTATACAGTTTTATTTGGCCACTTCTTATGGTCATGACTCTTAATTATTGGAACAAATCTGACATTTTTTTTCGTTTCTATATATGTGTATCCTATTATTGACTATTTTATGATGTAATGATACAGGTGTACCCAAAGATTCAGGAGTCAGATGAGGTATTGTTTCTTCTATATAGTCGTAATATCTGCAATGCTGTCATGTTCACTTAAATTTGGTATTTCTCGACGTTGGTAGGAGGATTAGCTTTAAATGTCAACCTTTAGGAGTTAGGCCCTGATAGTTAATTAAAACATTAGGGGGTTTAAGAATTCAAGAAACTATGTCTGCATCTGACAGCACATAGCATTTTGGAGGGATATAACCAAAAATACCATTTTGTAGCAGTGGGATGTACATACTTAATGTTATTATCGCCCAGGAAAGTTTTACAACAGTATTTGTCGGAGGTGTACCAGAATGTTGTGCATTTTGCAGTAAATCTTGTCGGTGGATGTGCCATACTTGTCTGTAAATGGCACCATGTTGGAGGAAAAATTTATGTTAGTGGATTGGAAATATCATGTGCAATATTTCTCTAATTGTTTGTTGCAAATATGCAGGGCGGAGTGTTGCTATTCGCCAGTTCCTATTTTGAATACATTAGGCTGAGCAGTTTTTTAAAATCTCAGGATGCGTCTTTCTGTAGAATTGGGGAGTAAGTGGACCTTCCTTATTCTTGTAGCTTACATTATTTGTTCAACTAAAAGGGGTCTGCTCTCAGTCTTCATATTTATCGAGAATATGTTTTTTTTGTCTTGTGTATATTAACTGTCCATATGTGCTTTTATATTAGGGCGACGTCACAGCAGGATATATCTCGTGCAAGGCTCTGGTTCTTTGAGGGCCAGAAGAAGATCTTGCTTTATAGTGAGAGATCTCACTTCTTCCACAGATACAAGGTCATAGCATCTAAAAGGCCCTCCCTTGAGTACTTGTTATGATGTGCTCTTCCGTCGTTAGTACATGCTTAAAACTCTGGCTTTAACTTTTAAATATGTAGATCAGGGGAGGACATCATTTGGTCATCTACTCATTGCCAGGGAGAAAGGATTTCTATCCAGAGGTATGTATATTGTGACTAGACAACGACTGTATAGCACCACATACTAGCTAGCATGTCTGAAGCTGCGCTATGTAAGCCTAAACGATTTATCTATCTTGACCCTGGGCTTTTCCTTTTTGTTTCAGCTTGTGAATATGCTCGGCGAATCAGCAAATCCCAGGTGCAACGTGCTTTTTTCTCGTCTGGACCTCCTCAAGGTGAGACGACCGTTTCATGTAAAAGTTTGGTTCCATGTTCGTAGCGCATCAAAGCTAGCAATCTGCACTGCGTTGTGAAAAGCATGTTGGAGCCTGATAGTCGATAGCCGGTTCATATATACATTGGATTTCTTCTGTAGTATTTTTGTTAAAATTCAGTTTGATTGCATTCGAGCGCCTAACAAACAAGTTAACACGCGCCGACATTCTCTGTTGCAGCTGGAGCGGATCGTCGGATCGTCGTCTGCACGGAGGCTGATTTCTTCCGACAAGGATATGTTTGTCTTCTGCTGAGCGTGCGCGTGAGCGCATGACAGCCTAGCCGACTAGAATATTTGAACATGAGCTGAAAATCCGCTGTTGACTAGTCTAGCTGAAAGTTTTTGTGCCTGATGTTGTAGTAGTGGATTATACCTTCTAGAGGGTTAATGCTTCCAAATTTTGTTTCTCATCAATCTTGAGCAAATCTTGAGCTTAGTCGTTGTGCCAAAACTCACCAGTTAGGTATTTTGGGAAAACATTCATCTGCCTTTAGCATCGACCTTATTTTATTGATTAAATGCAGTTGGTGCAGCAGACTGAAAAACCTCGAAAGTCAAAACGAAATCCTTCTGATCCCTGGGGAAGATGATCAAATTGGAGGAAGATCCATGGACCGAGTGTAATATAACCAAAAGTTCAGCAAGATAAAGTCTCCACACTCGAAGCCAGCCACAGCCCAAGCCTTCGGATCCAAGCCAGCGCATTTCCACGATACATTTCCATAGAATCTTGTTTTTTGACCCTGGAAATAGCGTTTTCTATTACTCAACACGAAGTTGCTGGTGGCTGTCTAAACAAAAATATACAACATCAATTATATGTCCGTGAATATATATTTCATGACAAATGTAATGAGGCTGTGATGGATGCCTACGTACCATGCATATGTCATATGTGGCGTTTCGGAATGCGAGTAAAATCTTGTTGAAATTCGTAGCTGATGAAGATTTGATGGAATTAATATATTGAAGCTAATTTCCAGCATGAGTTGTTTGGATCGCGTGGAATTAATGATTTGCGTGAATCTTATTATTTCTGCAAATTCTGCAGAACGTTCCAATTAAGTGATAGAAGATGGACACACTTCTTCAAACTAATCAATATGGGACTGGGGAGTACAAATTATGGAAATTTTATTTTAGTAGCAATAAATAAATTATGGACATAAATTCTCCAAAAGTTTGATGCCCGCTAACCTTGCCGTGATTATTGGTAGTAATATCCAACCGATTTGCGCCCGCACTGATTGCGCAACAAGCAAATAAACCTAGCGCGCACCAACTCTTTCGCTTTCCTCCACACGCCACCCAGATGGCCGCCGCCGGCGACGAACCGGCCGAAGCGAAGCGCGCGCGTGTGGCGGCGACGGGCGAGCTGCGGTGCTGGTCGTCCGCGTTCCCAGATGACATCCTCGCCGTCGTGTACGGCATGGTCGCCTCCGCGCGCGGCCGCGTGCGCTTCGCCGCAGTCTGCCGATCGTGGCGCGCTGTGGCGCGTGCGGAGGCGCCCCCTCCCGCGCTGCCATGGCTGCTCCTCGAGTCCTCCGACTGCAGCAAGACGAAGTACCTGCACTGCCCCCCCGAGGACGGCGCCACCGTGCCGATCCAGCTCCCGAGCAGCGAGCTGCTCGTCGGCTGCCACGACGGCGGCTGGGTCGTCTCGTCCCCGCCACTGAGAATTGCGAACCTCTTCTCGGGCGCCGAGGTGGCGCTCCCCGAGAACCAGTGGGGGATCTTCTGCTACGACAAACTTGCATTCTCCAAGCCGCCCACCTCAGACGGATGCATCCTCGCCACCGTAACCGAGTACCGTGGCATCGCGCTCTGCAGAGTTGGCTATCCGGACAGTGTGTGGACGAGACCAAAACATAGGCACAGCAGGAGACTGGAGGACATCACCTTTTGCAACGGCGAGCTCTACGGCCTCACAAGGTTCCAAGGTGATGTCTACAAGTTCGAGATAGGCGTGAATGAGGACGGAGAACCCGTGGTCACCGCTGCGAACCTACTCAACTGCCCCTTGTGGGAGGAATACGTATCGGAGTCGGAGAAGTCCTACATCTTTGATCTGCACGGCAAGGTTGCGGTGGCGATAAGCGCCCGGTGCTCACGAAACCCCGAAGGTTTCTTCAAGGTCTTTGAGCTCGTCGACATCCAAGGCGATGGACCAGCAACGTCTCGCAAGCACAAGTGGGTGGAGGTGACGAGCTTGGACGACCATGCCTTGTTCTTGGGGCGAACCTTCTCTAAGGCGGTGCGCGTGCCGGATGGCAAGGTTGGCCATCTGGAGAGAAACCACATCTATTACTCTCGTTGCTTGAGTAAAAATGATGTCGTCCCCCATGGTGCTATACTATTCTTTACACTCCCAACCGACTTTGGCGACAGGAAGTATTACAGGGTAGACGACTGGAAGAACAAGGAGTACACCAGCGATGATGTGAAGAGGATCAAATCGACAGGGTACTTCGTCGATAGCAATCATTACGATAGCATGTGGATTCTTCCTCCAGATATGTAGCTATGCTAGACGCAATGGAACCCGTTGATTAAGCTACCTTCAAGAGATGACATTAGTTACTCCCTTCCATCCAAAATGCAAGTCGACATGCGCACATTGTCTTCGAACAGGTTTGAGAAAAATGTATTCGAAAATAATTATGTTTCATGATAGTTCGATAGAAATTAATATATGGAGCAGATAAATGCTCCTAGATGAGAGTGGAGTCACTACCGTATTGATGTTTTGGTTCTTAGCTTGGCACGCTGTGCCTATCTAGCACCTGCATGTACCATGATCCATGAGTCTACGAGGTTATGAGTTCATGACAAAAATCGTTTGATGACAAAAGAATATTTTTTGAATGTCTTGTACGCACTTCTCTTTACTTTTGCTAGTTGGCTTCTACTAGCTGCCAACTATTGGATGAAGATCAACTATATACGTTTCTAGAGTGGTAACTGTAAAGGATATCTTGGAACAGAATGAACAGTTTCAGAGCATTGCGTACAGTATTGCAGAGAATTGTGCAATTGGCAGCAGAAGTGACAGCCTTTTATGCCAAAGTGTGTTTTCTGAGAGCATCTCCAATAGAAGATGTATATTTAGAGATACAAAAGTAGGTGTTGTATAATTTACATCACAAAAAAGTTTGCTTTTTACATCATCAAAAAAGTCTGAACTCCAACAGATGATGTATATTTGGTGATGTAAAACTAGTGCTCCAATAGATGATATATTTGAAGATGTAAAACTAGTTCTTCGGCGGCATGACGGCGGCGTGGCTGCCGCCGAGAATTGAGTCGAGACGGGCGCCGGCAGCCGAGCATGGATACATGCGCTGGCGGGGGAGCTCAAATTGGCTAACCGAGCTTCAAATCGAAACGAGGAGCGGGGCGGGGCAGGGCGGCGGCAGAGCTCGAAACACGCTGGCGGCCAAGCTTCAAATGCGCCGGGGCGGGCCGACGGAGCTCGAATCGGGTGGAGGCCGAGCTTCAACTGAGGCGGGGCGGGGCGACGACATGGGGGTGATGGGGCGGTAGAAAAGCGGGGCAGATGCGGTGGAACCTCATCCTTCCACTGGTGCCGGATGTGAGCACAACGAGAGCTGGATGTGGAGCCCGCCGAGCTCCATCTCCTCGGCAGTGAACTCGAACGGGCACTTCTTGAGGATCCTCGGCGGCGCCGCTGGGAGAACGAGCGCGGGAGCGGCAGCGACGACTGAGGGGTAGGATGGGTCTAGCATGAACGGCGGCGGAAAAAGCATCATCAATTGGAAACTTTCTTGGTGGCGGTTGGGTTGTCGTGCGGGGCTGGCCGTTTTGCATCTGGGTTTACATCGCCGGCGGTTGGTAATGTAAATTTGCATCGCGAAGTGTTGTTGTATTTTACATCACTTAGAGCAGGTGATGTAAAAAATTATACATCTACATCAATCGTTCAAACAAACAACGTTTTTAAGTTCTGATGCTGTAAAATATAGTTATTTATGCATTTAGATCATCTATTAGATCGAGATGCTCTGGACTTTTGGAGCAGATGTACATTGTTGATCTCGCTGCTAGGGATTTGATCACACGTTGGACCTGGTCTTCAGTTTGGGATAAGGTGATATTTCCTTTGAGACTCGTACGTACTATACCAGGTGTCATGCGCTCGCGCTGGTCTCCTGTTTGCCTACGTATGACCCGGTCGTACCACATTTTTGTTTCCAGAGATTATTGGTGATCTCTAATTGATTCGTACGTACGCGCCCGCAGTAACTACGCAACAAACAAGAAAACCTAGTACGCACGTACGCACATACTCTTTGGCATTACTTGTAGCACGTTAAGGCGTTTTCCTCTCCTCCCTGGCGGGTGAAACCCTAGCCGCCGCCAGGGGAGGCCGATCTTCCAAGGCCGCTCTCCGGTGGCTCCCCTCTGCCGGCGACCTCAGTCGTCGGTGGTGAGGGGGGGTCGCCGGATCCACGCGTGTGGATCGTTTTTACTCTCTCATAGTTTATGTTTTTAGGTTGTTCATCGTCTTTGCTTCGGCGGCGACGATGATAATGCTGAACAAAGATTCTTCGGATCCTTTTCTGACGAGGCCATCGGTCCTATGATTGGGGATGGATTTGGAAACCAGTCTGTTCAAGCAAGGATGGCATGGCGGCGGCGGCATCCTCGTGGTGGACCCGTGTCCTCGGGCTCCGTCGTTGCGACGACGTTTGCTCCAGCGTCGGCGTGGAGCTTGGGAGGTAGTCCAGGAGCGGATGCAGATTGTGGTCTGCATCGACGACATCTGGAAGACGGAACATGTGCTGGGTTCGTGGTTCGTGGATGACAGGTATGGTTTCCTCCTTCGGCGTCTTAGTCGTGGTGGGGTGTCAGATCTGGAGTTCGATGGCGTGTCCGGGGTGTTGCCCCGGTCTGATCCGTTCAACGGCAATTGCTTCACTTTTGGTGAGCCACCTTGGAGGTCCGCAAAGCTGCATATCAGCGATGGAGCCGCGTCGAGCTCGGGTGAGGAGGTGATCCGTCATTCTTTTTTTCGATGGCTGCTATGGTGGTGCCGGAGGCAGTTGACGGGCGTTAGTGTCAAGCTCACAGATATTCTGCTATCTTTTCAGTTTTGTCATGTCGGTTATTACGTGACTTGTACTTTGTTCTTTATGATATGAATGAGACACGTATTACCATGAAAAAAAAAGATTGTTGACGCAGATGGCCGCCGCAGGCGACGAGCCGGAAGCGAGGCGCGGGCGTAGAGGCGACGGCCATGCGGCGGAGCTGGTCGTCCGCGTTCCCGGACGACCTCCTAGCCGTCGTCTACGGCATGATCGCCTCCCCGCGCGGCCGCGCGCGCTTCGCCGCCGTTTGCCGGTCGTGTCGGGCCGTTGCGCGAGCACCGCCGCGCTGCCGTGGCTGCTCCTGGAGACCTGCGGCTGCAGCAGGACGAAGCACCTGCACTGCCCCGAGGATGGCGCCATCTTGCGGATGCAGCTCCCGATCCCGAGCAGCAAGCGGCTCATCGGCTGCCACGACGGCGGTTGGGTCATCTCAACCGCGCCGCTCAGAATCGTCAACCTCTTCTCCCGCGCCGAGGTGGCACTCTCTGAGATGCCATGGATGGTACTCCGCGAGAGCACCAAGCCGCCCACCTCAGGTGACTGTATCCTCGCGACCATGACCGAGTCCGGTGCCATCGCGCTCTGCAGGGTTGATTGTCCGGACAGCGCGTGGACGATACAAAGATGTAGGTCAAGCAGGACATTTCAGGATATCACGTTTTGCAATGACGAGTTGTATGGCGTCACAGAGTATCGCCGGGAAGTCATCAAGTTCGAGATAGGCCTGATGAATGAGGATGGAGCTCCCGTGGTCACTGCCGAGATCCAGCTCAGCTGCTCCTTCTGGATGGATTTCGTCGGGGCCAAGACCAGTTACATCTTTGATTTACGTGGCAAGCTTGCAATGGCGGCGAGAACCCTGTGGTCACGAAACAACGAACCTTTCTTCAAGGTGTTTGAGCTCGTCGACAACCATGACGATGGACTAGCAGTATCTTACAAGCACAAGTGGACAGAGGTCACAAGCTTAGGCGACCATGCCTTGTTCTTGGGGCGAACCTTCTCTAAGGCGGTGCTTGTGCCGGCAAACAAGTGTGGCCATGTGGAGAGAAACCACATCTATTACACTTTTCGCTTGAATCAAAATGACATTGTCCCCACTGGCGCGTCTTTCCTAACCTTCTCGAAAGGCTGCGGCGACTATGGAAACAAGGACTATACCAGCGATGATGTGAAGATTACCAAATCGACAGGATACTTCGTGAAGGCCAATCTGCCTTACGATAGCATGTGGATTCTCCCGCCGGATATGTAGCTAGTCTAAACTCTAGAGAATCAACACATTACGATATCTTAGAGACATACCATATACTCCCTCCGTTCGGAATTAGTTGTCTCGAAAATGGATGTATCTAGAACTAAAATACGTCTAGATACATCCATTTCTGCGACAAGTAATTCCGAACGGAGGGAGTACTTCCTCTGATATGAAATGCCAGTCTTTTGGGACGTGCACATTGTCTTCCACATGGTAATTTGACCGTTACATGATGTGCAACCATTGTTACCTCCCATTAATATAATTGTATGTTATAAAAGGTATGTTTTCATGATATTTGGATAGAAAGTAGTGATGACGAAACATATATATGGAACAGAAAAATTGATGAGTCGAGTGACTTCAATATTGAGGCTTTAGGTCTTCGATTTGGCACATGTTTTTTAAGGAAAATATGAATGAACAGTCACATATGTTCATACACAGTACTTTTGTACTGCTGGTTGTTTTTTGTACTGTTGGATGTGGAGAATATAGAAACAAAAAAACAACTACACTTTTCTAAGGTGGTATGAATATTAGGATCAATTTCAGAGCATTGTGAGCAGTACTGTGGAGAATTGTGCTTTTCGCAGCAGAAGTGGGCCTTTCAGGCGAGAAAGTGTTTTCTGAACATGGGACTTGATGTACCCTGCCACGGAAATTTTGTTGAAGAACATAGTTACAAGTTCCGAGTTACTAAACTACTGCATAAGGATCATCTGGTAGTGCAAGCAGATTTTTAACTGATGGAGTGTTTTTCATGTTCTTTACTCTATTTCTTTGGTGGGTTGGAATTTTTTGGTCCAAGAAGCATGTTTCTAGACTAGGGCAAAATTACATTACTTACCATGAGAGCTCAAAAGATAGCAACTGAAATACAGAGAATTAAGGTGGATTGGGTGCGTATCTCCAACACGATAGAGAATACAGAGGAAATCTATGGATGGTGGTGCAAATCTCCAACACGATGGAGGTTAAACCTCTCGTAGTGGGTAGCAAAAGTGTATGATATTGTCTCCGTGCATACTACATACATACTAGCTCCTTTCCGGTTTAGTTTATGTGTATCCCTGGATCAACAATTTGACAAATGTAATAGGAGTTGTGTATCACAACAAATATGCCATTAGATCAAACATTGTACTTTCTAATGATATAACTTTTGTGATATAAAATAGGTTATCATAGTTATCTTCAATGACCTCATTTATTATTTTGCATGGCTCATGTTAGCTCCCTCATTTAACATGAAACGGTATCATGTTATGGTACTAATATCCTTGTTTTTCTAGCTATGCTATGACCACACTGCAATATGCGTGGTTGACATTGCATGAGATTGCATGATATTATGCTATTATACCCCACTATGGGAGGTCTCGTAGAGTGCACACCGTGTGGTGCGAATCTCCTAGCCTTTCAAATCCATTGTCATGTATTGCACAAAAACTTGCTAAATTTGAAGTAGCCAATTCTTAGGAATTTCAAATTCCAACATGAGTTTGGATCTCAATCTTATTATTTCTAAGTGTTTAGCCCACTTTTTGCAAAAGGCCCATAGATCTATTAATCCTGTTCAAAAAATAGATCTATTAATCAGCACAAAACATTATAAAGCACCCCTCAAGAAAATAAGAAATTACAACGTAGTCCATTGGGAACTAGCCATCGTCGTGCTGATGGCTCGTCTTCGCGGGCCCTCCCAAACCGAAGTCAGGTTCATTTTGTAGTTCGCGCAGACGGGAAATCATCGAAGCACATCCTGTTGTACCATCGCCTTGGTGGAAAGAACGCCCCTTCAAACCCGGAACAACCATACCTGGAGCACCGAAGCTCCACTAATCCGTGGATCCGAGAGCACACACTGTCTTGAAGCTCCCTGACTCTGCCACACGTGACCTTGTTGCCGACATGGGGGTGGAACTCCAGCAACTTTATTCCTCTGCAACGCCGCCTCCACCACCAGAACAATGCCGCATGGAGCTCCTACCCTAGTATCTACACACTAGAACCATAGATCCATGGCTCCCCTCCTCTCCCGTCGCCGGAGCAGTGGACAAAGAGGGAGGGAGCCCGCGGCCTGGCACTGGCGGATGCAGGGAACGTCGGTCAACTCCTTCCGCCTCTCCGAAACCTTAACTCGGGGAGGGGAAACCGGATCTTTAATCATGTTCAAGTGTGCTTCAACCTGGTTTCACAAATTATTTTCAATATTGAGTTTGTTTTGAAGATAGCATCTAAAGAGTGGCAAACGTTGAAACAAATTATTTATTCCAACACACATGGAAGGGATGTAATTTGGTTTACACGGGACAATAAACGGAAAATACTGACAATTCAGATGGATGGGGATGCAAATCTTCAACATGAGGGAGAATACTGAATATAGGTGGATGACGGTGTGAATATTCAACAAGATCAGGGGTGGAAGTCAGCCCCCACTACTTGTTATGACTCTGCAAGATTCGACAATGGATTTGTCTTCCTTAGTCTTTTTGAACTTTTCCAATCCTGGTATTTCCCCCAGTCTTCCTGAGTAATATGATCCCTTTTTTTTTGCGGGTCGAGTAATATGATCCCTGACGCTGAGGGTCAATCATTTCCCTTCAACCCTTTGCCCTATCAAATGAAAAAGAACTACCAATGCAAAGAAATGTAATGAAATGAAAAATTGCTACTTACTATTTATTAAATTACACTGAAAAGAAAGTCTGTAAACCCGCAAAAAAGTCTGTAAAAGAGGGCAGATGGATGTAGGCTAAGTGTCCATTCTTATGTACTGCGCATATATGTTGGGTGTTTCAGCATACAAGTAAAATCTTGTTAATTTTTAAATAACCAATTCCAGCATGATTTTGTTTGAATCTCTTTTTTTGCCAGTGAGAGTTTGTTTGAATCTCGTGAAATAATTAACGTTAATCTTATTATTTCAGCAGAATATCAAAGAGCTAGCCACTTTTGTAAAATCCATATTTTTATTTCCAAGAAATTTGACAAGTAATGGGATATAATTTCTACTCCCTCCGTTCCTAAATATAAATCTTTTTAGATATTTGAATAAAGACTACATACATATGTATATAGACATATTTTAAAGTGTAGATTCACTCATTTTGCTTCGTATGTATTCCGTGTGGGAATCTCTACAAAGAGGCGTCATGCACCTAAGTAGCACAAATTATGGACGTATATTATTTTCCAAAAAATACTATCTTTACCTAATAATAAAGAGAATTGGGTTTCTGCCCGTACGTCATAAAAAACTACCCTCAAAGTTGGCAATAATTACCCACCAATGCCACCCGTAAGTGGCAAAAATGATTCATTTTTAATTTCAAATATCGCTCCTGGGTTCTGTTATTAATAACTGATACTGTATAAGAACGACGCTTTTTCTCTTTCTTTTTACCTATCTTAAGCGCGGTAATGGGCCAGCCCATGTGCGGGTCGTGGCGCCCCCTGTTCTGTACTTCTTTTTTTATTTCTATTTGATTTTTTTCTCTAAAGTTAATTTCGGATTCGTGGCGCCCCCTATTTTTTATTTATTTTTACTTTTTTATTTCTGTTTTGGTTTTTTATCTCAAAATTAATTTCGGATTTCCAACATATCAAACAGTTGCGAGTTTTGAAAAAAAAGTAGGAAAATGGTAAACTGTTTGTGAATTCAAAAAATATTCGAAAAATCATAAAATGTTCATGACTTAAAATATTGCTCACATATTATAAACAAATCATGATTTCAAATGAATTTTCATGAAATAAAAAATGTTCATGATTTTTTAAAATGATCCAATATTCAAAGCATATTCAGGAATTTAAGAAACATGTCCATCAGCTTTTAGAAAATGTTCACAAAAATTAAAACACATCTGTAAATAATGAACAAAACTAATTGTAGCTTTCATAAAGGTTTTATTAGGAGATCTATAGAGCTTGTTTTATGATTTTATTTAGTCCTTCACGTCGGGTAAAAAAGGGTTTCCGTGTTTTGTACAACGCTGAACCCAACAAAATTGACATAACTTTCTAAGGGTTAGTTTTTGTAAGCTATATTAAAATGGCTAAATGTCTATTTTGCTTTCATACACAGTTATGCTTATTCTCGTATCACAATAGTGGTGATGGTAAACATCGCTACGCTAAGTCGAGGCGAGACATTTCATTTATCATATAGCTCAGGCAGGGTCCGTCAATGCAGTTTGCTCAGCCACAAAATATTTTGTTGTGACGCCTTAAACAAACAAGTCTTGATGAGCATCACATTGTTCGTTTTTGAAATTACATTTTAAAAGTGTCTTATCTCATCATGACATCATTTGTATATACTTTGTGAATTTGATTCATACTCTTTTATATCTACCACACATGTATAACTTGATAGTTTTTTTCCCGTTGCAACGCACGAGCATTTCCAAAAATGTTTGTTAAATAAAAAAAAGTTCGTCAATTTCAATAACTATTCCACTCAATTTCTAAAAAAAGTTCATCGATTATAGAATGTTTGCCAGTTCAGGAAAGTTGCTTAAAAATGTTCACAATTTTTTAAAAATGTTTGTAAATAGCAAAAAAAATTCACAAATTAAAAAAATGTTCTTGATTGTAGAAAATGTTCAGAAATTTGTAATAGTATGTTGTTTGCGATTTCAAATATGTGCATGAGTTTAACAAATTGTTTATAATTTCAAAATGTTCATGATTTCGCAAAATTGAGAGAGATATTGTATCTCGGTGATGTAGCGAAATGTGATCATGATCATTGGAAATTATGATTTTTTTTCTTCCGTTGCAACGCACAGGCCCTTTTGCTAGTATATATAAATGCTTGATGTCATTTGTGGAATACTCGCTATAATTTCGGGAGGGCTGTTTTTTTTTTTTTTTTACATCGGCGTTGATAATTAAGCGTGCATGCACCGATTTCCCAACAAACAAAGCAAACCTAATTTTCCTTTCTCTTCACGATAGATTGTCAACTAAAGACGCCGACGCAGATGGCCGCCGCCGACGGCGACGAACGGAGAAGGAAGCGCGCGCGTAGAGGGAAGACGATCATGCCACGGCGCTGGTCGTCCGCGTTCCCAGACGACCTCCTCGCCGTCGTGTACGGCATGGTCGCCTCCCCGCGCGGCCGCGCGCGCTTCGCCGCCGTCTGCCGGTCGTGGCGGGCCGCGCGCGCTTCGCCGCCGCCCGCCGCCGCGCTGCCGTGGCTGCTCCTCGAACCCTACGACTGCAGCAGGACGAAGCACCTACACATCCCCGAGGACGGCGCCATCGTGCGGCTCCGGCTTCCCAAGAGGTGCAGCAGGCAGCTAGTCGGCTGCCATGACGGTGGCTGGGTCATATCAACCGCGCCGCTCAGAATCGTCAACCTCTTCTCCGGCGCAAAGGTGGCGCTCCCCAAGGAGTGGTGGGTGGTCTTCTCTGAGAGCAAAATTGTGTTATCCAAGTCGCCCGTGTCGGACGACTGTATCCTCGCCGCCATGACCGAGGACCATGGCATCGTGCTCTGCAGGGTTAACTGTCCCAATAGCGTGTGGACGCGGCAAAGATATGAAACCCGCATGACAATGGACGACATCACGTTTTGCAATGGGGAGCTGTATGGCGTCACAAAGTACGAAGGGGAAGCCATCAAGTTCGAGATAGGCGTGAACGAGGATGGAGCGCCCATGGTCACCGCCGAGATCCGGCTTAGCTGCTCCTTCCTGATGGATTACATCGGGGCGACAACCAGTTACATCTTTGTTTTACGCGGCAAGCTTGCAATGGCGATGAGAACCTTGTGGTCACGAGACCACGAACCTTTCTTCAAGGTGTTTGAGCTCATCGACATCCATGGCGATGGACTAGCAGTGTCTTACAAGCACAAGTGGATAGAGGTTACAAGCTTGGATGACCATGCCTTGTTCTTGGGGCGAACCTTCTCTAAGGCGGTGCGATTGCCGGCTGACAAAGGTGGCCATGTGGAGAGAAACCACATCTATTACTCGTGTTGCTTGAATCAAAATGATATTGTCGCCGGTGATGCGTTAAGAACCTTCTCGAAAGACTTCAGCAACCAGACATATTATAGGGGAGGCGACGAAAAGGAGGACAAAGCCAGCGATGACGTGAAGAGGATCAAATCGACAGGATACTTCGTGAAGAGCAGTCCTTATGGTAACATGTGGATTCTCCCTCCAGATATGTAGCTATAGTCTAAACTCTAGAGAATCTCCCCCAAAGTTGGGAGGCGAAGAGGATGAGATGAGAGGAGAAGAGTGTGAGAAGAGAGAAGAAGAGGTGATGAGAGGAGAGGATATATCATTTTAATTTGCATGTAGATATGTCAATTGATATGTAGTAGAGTTTAGCAGTATTGATAATAAAAGAACGGTACAAAGAAAAGAATGGAAGGAAATTTTAAAATAAGAAGAAGTTGGTCGTAAACAAATGTTATCTTTTGTTAAACTGTGGATATGTGTGGAAATATTAGCTAATTATAGTTAATTGTTACTCCCTCCGCAAAGAAATATAAGAGTGTTTATCTAAACACTCTTATATTTCTTTATAAGATCATCCACCCCTGAGCGTTTAGATCATCTTTTTGGCTCCGTCAAGTCCTTATTTATATGAACAGCTCTCCGGAAAAGAAGTAACATTACACTTACCAGTAATAGTTCAATCAAGGGAACAAAAAAGCTTGTGTTGATTTCAGTCAAGGCCTCGCAGCCCGTCCGTCGAAAGAAATATGGTTGCAGGTGGTGGCACTCACAAGACACCTGCTGATGGTGCTGCTTCCCCTGCTCCCTCGCCCAGGAGGTCAGGACCGCTGACGCCTACGACATTGTGCACCCCCGCGGCGGAGATGACGACGACGACGACCGAGAAGAACATCCCAGAAGCAGCTCCCGGGTCCAGATGCAACAACCACTGAGGTTTGGAGTTGCAGGTGTTTTTGCTTCAGATGGTTGGGGGAGCAACACAAACTTGCGGTGCCTGTTGGGATACATAAACGGCAAGTAAGATGTATGGCTAGATCACTAGGCTTAACTTTACACCTGAAAGTCCACCCCCTTTTTTTTTGCATTGTTGCCTTTGTTAGCAGAGCATCAGAGAAGGGCATTTTTGTTGTGCAAAAATCAGTGGAGAGTTTGTTAGCAGCAGAACAAAAGAAAAAAGAAAAAAAAAAAAAAGAGGAAATGCGCCCACCGTGGGGCTCGAACCCACGACCACAAGGTTAAGAGCCTTGCGCTCTACCAACTGAGCTAGACGGGCTTGCTGACTGCTTGCTTCCAAGGCCATATACAATCTCTTCCGTCCACGTGCACAGAGAACAGTTCACCTGCAGTTTTTCTCTCTCAAAAAAAGAGAAGAGATCAGCTGCAGAAAATGAAGGGGAAAAAATATTTTGATGGATCAGCACACTGCTTCAAAGCAATGAAAGCCATGATGGCATCTTCAGAAAGCTCTGTGACCGAATTAATTCAAAGAAGAGGGAGAAGTGCGATGCCCCTTGGCTCCAGCGCCAGTAGGACCATGGAATCTACTAGAGGAACAACCCCTGACCCATAGAGAAAAATTATGCCCCCAGCTGGTTATCCCCGACAAATAAAAGCTCAAAGCATTTTACAAATGATGATCGGATTTTCTACTAGCTTGTTCCTGCTGCGCCTCAAATGCACGCCTTCTCTTCATAGTTACTTGGGGCTGCCGCAGGGATCCCTGGAATTTCTCGCTGATCAAGTTCCTGACTGTGATCTCTTGCAGTAAGAAGGTAGCATTAAGCTGCTAATGATGCTTCTGAACAGCAAGCAACTGATGACGTGGAAAGAAAGGCTCAGAAAATGGACAGATTACTATGATGGTTAAGAGTCTAACTTCACTTGCTGATTGCCTTTTCTAATCTCCAGGATAGGGAAGTGCACAGGATCATATTTGAGACACCATTTCATTTCATCAACTGGACTATCTGATAATTCAGAATTCCACAACTGGTGATACTAAACATGTACCTCTGGGATTTCTACTAGAAATGCAACTTCTATTTGTGTCATTTTAGCTTTATTGCATACCACATCTCTAGCTTCCTGTGACCTGGAGCGAAAGCACCAACGCCAACAAAAATTCAGTATCATCTTGGTTTGCAAATTGAAATGTACAGAATCAGATCTTGTTTAGATCATACCATCATTATACTGAATTTGTTTGATTTGGAAGAATAGCACCTTTACATGCCTTGGGATTTTCATTTTGAATTCATGACACCATCACTTTGGATAACCCTTTGTGAGGGCAAAACTTGCAGGAACGTAGAAACTTGGCACCTCAAAGGGCATTCTGTTGAAGTTATAAATGCTCCACTATTCAAGGCATGCAACTGAATGACTGATACAAGACAAAACTGAGAGGTCATGTACCGGACTGTAGTATTGCTGTCACCAAAAATCTCCACAGCTGCATTGCCCATTCTTGAAATGATGAAACCTATTGGCATCTCTGACGATTATATCCCTTCTCCTGACTAAGCTCATGTACTTGATAACAGTATGGCAATCTCCACACACACGGAGATTCTTCGTAACAAAAATGGTCTTATCTTCACTAAGTGTGAGGACACCAAAAGCTATTGCTAGCTTTTCGCTGTGATAAAGAAGCGCCTTCTCCTTTTCCTCTTCCTCAAGATCTTGCAGAACAAAACTTGTATCAGCATGGTAACCCAATTTATTAATATCTACCAGGATATTATCCAGCTCTTGATATATCTCAGGTGACCGTGGATGAGATCTGTCCCCGCCAATAAATGCATGTAGAGAGCCATTAATCTCGATCCAACTGCAGCCAGGGCTCTTGTTGAACCCCTTCTCCTTCTGTATTATTCGAACTTCTGCTGCCTCGTCAAATCTCCCAGCGGCGCTGAATATGTTGGACAACAGAACAAAGTTGCCAGTCCCCTCAGGTCCTAGTTTCTGGATCATCCTAGCCACTTGCTTTCCTAAATCGATGTTCTTATGAACCCGGCAAGCTGCAAGCAAGGCTCCCCATACACGAACATCTGCTTTCATCGGCATGCTCTGGATAAACTGATAGGCTTCATCAAGGAAACCCCCCCTCGCCAAAAGATCAACCATGCTGATATAGTGCTCCATCCTTGGAGTTATACCATACTTCTGTGCCATCATGTGAAACCAGCGTTTCCCTTCAGTCACGAGCCCAGAATGGCTGCACGCTGAAATTAGGCAGATGAATGTGACGCCATCAGGTTCACAGGCGTGATTCTTCATGTCCAAGAATAGCGCAGTGGCTTCTTTCCCGAGCCCATGGATTCCGTATCCCGCAATCATAGTATTCCATGACACAATATCCCGAGCTGGCATGACATCAAAGATCTGTCTGGAGAGATCAATCCTTCCACACTTTGCATACATATCCATCAAGGCATTGCAGATAGAGGTTTCTGGTGCCATTCCACGAACTATGACGGAACCATGGCTGCATTTGCCATGCTGCAAAGCTGCCAGGTGTGCACATGCTGGGATGAGTGACACCATTGTGGCAACATCCGGCTGTACGTTGCAGGCCTGCATCTTCCTGAAGACGAGAAACGCTGCATCCGCCATGCCATTCTGCACATACCCTGATACGAGCGCACTGTAAGAGACCGTGTCCTTGGCCGCCGTCTCATCAAAAAGGGCAGTAGCTTCGTCGATCAACCCAGCCTTGGCATACATCGAGAGGAGCGAGTTCCCGGCGGTCACGTCAGAGTGGAGGCCGGATTTCGCAAGCAAAACATGAAGCTGTTTACCGATGCGGAGATCAGCCAGGCTGGCGCAAGCTCTGAGAGCGCTGGCGACAGAGGTTGGGGAAAGGAAGCCCAGTCCTTGTGCCAGCATGTCCTTGAACAGACCGAAGGCCTCCGTCATCCTGCCGCACACCACAAAGCCTCCGATGATGGCGCTCCAAGTAACATCGTTCCTGATGGGCATGGCCTCGAAGACCCTGCGTGCGTAGAGGAATTCCCCGCACTTTGCGTACATGTCCAGCAGCGCAGTGCCAACAAGCACCCCGTCCTTGTCATGGAGAGAGGCACGGATGCTGTAGGCATGCACCGACTTTCCTTGACATAGCGCGCTCTGCTGGGCGAGCAGTGGGAGGAGGGCGACGAGGGTGGAGGCGTTGGGCCTGAGGCTGGCGCAGCCCTCCTGCATGCGGAGGAGGCACTCGAGCGCGTGGTGGTACATGCCGTGGAGCGCGTAGCCGGCGAGCATGGCGTTCCACGCGACGGCGTCCCTGGCGGGCATGGCGTGGAAGACAGCGGCGGCGGGGCCGAAGCGGGCGCACTTCATGTAGAGGTCGATGAGGGCGGTGCACACGAAGAGGTCGGCGTGGAGGCCCGCGCGGGCGGCGTGGCGGTGGATGGCGCGGCCCGCGCTGAGGTCCCGGAGGGCGGAGCAGGCCTTGAGGACGAAGGGGAAGGTGTACTTGTCGGGCGGGCAGCGGCCGCCGCGGAGCATGGAGGCGTAGAGGGCGAGCGCGCCGGCGGCGTGGGCGGGGCCGCGCCAGGAGTAGGCCCGGATGAGGGAGTTGTATGCGCGGGCGCCCGGGTCGGGCATTCGGTCGAACAGATGGCGGGCGCGCGTGAGGTCGCCCCGGGCGATGTGGGCATCGAGCTGCTGCTGCTGCTGCTGCTGCTGCTGCTGCTGCTGGAGGTGGCATGCGTCGGAAGGTGGTGCGGCGGTGGAGAGGGCGCGGTCGGCTGCCGGAGGACGAGGCGGGCAGTGTGGTGGTGCGCCGGCGGCCGGTTTGAGCTTGGTGGCGGGAAGTCGCGGCCGCATCGCATGGTTTCTTACTTTCTTTGGAACTCCGCGAGACCAGAGCGAAGAGAGAAGACTTTGCTTCGTTAGTTTTTTTTACGCAAACTTTCTTTCGTCTAGTGGCCAAGAAAGGGCCCAGGCTTTGTCTGCTTGGCCCACTTAGGTTAGTATGGGCCCAAGTCCTCGTTTAACCAAATTTTTTTCTCTAAGAATGTGGGGGGTTTTAAACTACATTGATAAAGTCACCACGGATGCATTTATTTATACAAGAAAAAAATGGTTTCAGTGCTGTTTCCCCTTTCAGTTTTGGAAAGGTTTCGGAAGATTCTGCTGGTTTTTCTAGCTGTTTTTTTTTCGGTTTTTTATTATTCTATTTTTTTCGTTTTTTATATCTTTAATTCATGAAAATTTTCTGATTTCAGGAACATACTTTTTTAATATTTAATAAATTTGTGAATATTTAAAAAAATGTTTTCAACATTCTTAAATTCATAGGAATTTTAAAAACTAAGGAGCATTTTTTAAAGTCGTTAACATTTTTTAAACTTGTTAATACTTTGAAATCCCGCACACGTAATAGAATGTATTTTGATATAAAACCGTGCAAAATAAAACCAATCCCTGCAAAGCACAACTTTTACGAATCAACGTCAAAAGTGATTTCAATAGTTTGATGTGTAACCAATGGCTAGGATTTAGCAAGTTTCTGCACGTCAAAAGTGATTTCAAAAATGTTTGTCGAGTTCTCTTAATGTAGTACTCCCTATGTATTAGTGATCTAAATGCTCTTATATTTTTTTACATTTTTTTACAGAGGGAGTACTCGGCAAACATGTCCCCGTCGCGACGACCGTCAACCCCGAACGGCCGTGCCACGCGGTTCCTAATTGTCGCGTCCATGTCATGGGATATCGGTAGAAGGCGTATTCCAGTATTCGTCGAGTCTTTGTTTTGACAAGTATTTTGTCAATAGCTCTCGGCGAACTAAACACTATACCGAGTACGCTCTTTTCCGAGTTTTGTACTCGGCAAGTCGGCATATGGTTAGCACATTGTCAGTAATCAGGCGACCAACACTGATAATATCATCCAAGAACTCTTGGAGACGGTTAGCAATGGTCTTGGAGGCGATCTTATACAAAACCGGACAGAGAGAGATAGGATGATATTGAGTGATACTTTGTGGGAATCGTACCTTGGGGATCAATGTGATAGAAGTGTCGTTTATCCCCGATGGTAATTCTGCCCCATTCAGAAAGTCAAGCACCGCTCGGACAATGTCGTCTTTGAGCCAATTCCAATGGCGCTAAAAAAACCCAGCCGTGAAACCATCCACCCCCGGGGCCTTCGAAGGAGCCATCTGGAAGTGTGCATGCGATGAGAAGAAGGAAGAAAGGGGGGAATGCTGTATGTGCTATGAAGCTGGACATGATGAAAGCATACTACCGTGTAGAATGGCACTACCTGCAAGCGATCATGTTGAAGCTTGGTTTCTGTATGGAGTTTGTTCGCCTAGTCATGAAGTGCGTTACTTCAGTCAGATTCTCAATACGGGTGAATGGTGAACTTCTTCCTTTTTCACTCCCTCTAGGGGGCTAAGACAAGGGTGCCCAGCGTCTCCGTACTTATTCCTGCTATGTGCGGAAGGATTAACTTCACTTCTGAACTGTTTTGGTGGTTTGAGAGTAGACAAAGGCATTCGAGTCAGCTACCGATCTCCGTGGATCAATCATCTTCTATTCGCGGATGACAGTCTAATATGTATGCAGGCAAAGGTGGACAGTGCCCAAAGGCTCAATGAAATACTGAGAATTTATGAGAGGGGCTCAGGGCAGGCTGTCAACAAAGAGAAAAGCTCTATTTATTTCAGTCTGAACACCTCTGTCCCGAATAAGCTATTGCTGAAGCAAACTCTGAACATTTCGGTAGAAGCTTTCAGCGAGCGTTACCTTGGTCTACCTACAGCTGTGGGTAGGATCACAAGCGGTTACTTTTGACCATATTGGAGAGAGGATTCGAAGCAAACTCCAAGGCGGGTCGGAAAGAATGATTTCTTGTGCTGGAAGGGAAGTGCGTATAAAGACTGTAGCCCAAGCTATACCTATTTTCAGCATGAGCTGCTTCAAGTTAACAAAGAAGGTGTGTAAGAGCCTCACTTCCTCCTTCGCCAAGTATTGGTGGAGCAGCTCCCTGGATCGCAATTCAATGCATTGGAAGGCTTGGACGGCTTTGGCAAGTCCAAAAGAGAAGGGCGGAATGGGATTCCAGGATCTTGAGCTTTTCAACACAGCTCTTCTCAGCAAACATGGTTGGCGACTGATGACGAACCCATTGTCGCTTTGTGCTAGAGTTCTTAAGGGGAGATATTTTCCCACTTGTGATTTTATGCAAGCTACAGTCCCGCATTTTTCCTCGGCGATGTGGTGTGCTATCATTGTGGGGAGGGATTCTTTGCAAGTGAGTCTGATCAAATGCATATGAGATGGCAGATCGGTCTCTATCTGGGATGATAAGTGGATCCCCGGTACTCTTTCTATGACCCCGACTGTCAAAAGTGCTAATACACAATTGCAAATAGTCTCAGACCTTGATACGGTTAATTGGTCGTGGAAGGCGGATGTGGTCCGTCAAAACTTCATTACCCCTGATGAGGATGCAATTCTTAACATCCCCCTGATGCGGGGTGGGGGCGATGATATTTTTGCATGGGCTCACGAACGGTCAGGATGCTATACTGTAAAATCAGCGTATCGTGCTCTAATGACTCATAACGAGCATCTGGCTCTAGAGGAAGGGACGATCATCGAGACTTCATCGACAGACAAATAGCTATGGTCCCGGTTATGGAAGCTTAAGGTTTTGCCAAGGGTGAGAGTGTTCTGGTTGCGGGTGTTGCATGGGATTCTTCCAGCTGAATCTACTCTCATGCACCGTCATATCACAACCATTGGCACCTGCAAACCGTGTCTTCACGTAGAGGAAGACATGAAGCATGTGTTACTGGATTGCACCCACGCCAGACGTTTTTGGAACGCGGCTCCGGACTGGCTTGACATCAAGCGACCGGAGTTGCACCCACTTATATGGTCTCGGGATGTTATTTGTGATCCTATGTTCTCTGATTCTGAGAGAGCAAAATTGGTTACTGTCATGTGGGCGATCTGGACCTCAAGAAACAATGCCACGCATGACAAGAAGGAACTTGATCCTATTCAGTCCATGAAGAAACCCAAGAAGCTCTAACTGTGCTTGAACTACCTCACGACCACGCGCGAATTTTGCCGGGACATGGTTGGAGACTGCCGGACTTGGGCTGGATCAAGATCAACACTGATGGTAGTGTTGCAATGGAAGCTAGAAGGGGAGGGGAAGGTGGAGTCGCAAGAACACACTCATCCTTCCTAGCAGCATGGTGCAAACCTTACCCGGAAATCACAGATCCTCTTATAGTCGAAGCACTCGCTTTACGCGATGGTGTTCTCTTTGCTCATCTTCGAGGCTATTCTGAGGTGGTTTTCGAGTCTGATAATTTGGAGATTGTGAATCTCTGGAACTCGCGTCACAATGTTCGTGCGGTCGTGGCGCCTATCTTGTCCGAGATTAGGGAGCATGTTATTTATTTTAAGTCTTTTGTAATTCAGCATGTAGGGAGGTCAGCTAATGTTTCGGCTCACCTTTGTGCTAAACAAGCTAGCACCCTAGATGTAACCGAATGTTGGATGGACTCCATTCCGAGTCTTCTTGTAACCAGCCTCTTAGCTGATTCAGCTGGAGCTGTTAGTGTTGAATAAAGAGCTCCTAAATTTCCCTGCAAAAAAAAAAGTCGGCATATGGTTGATTTGCCGGGTGCAGGTGAAACAGCGCTAGGCAAACAGCTTGGCACTCGGCAACGACCTTTTTTTTCGCGAAAACGACCAATTTTCTTGTAGTGCTTGCCGAAGATCCACCAACCTCATGAGTCCGTCGAGCACCGCCGCCACCAGGAAGGGCGCAAGACCGCGCATATATCTGTTTGTGTTCCAACATGGCAACATCCAAGTGAAAGCTTGTTATTATTTTGGTGAAAATTTGTAAATATTCAAAGAGCAAGCCATTCTAATCTTCCGTACTTTTGTTTACCTGGAATTCGACAGGCCAATGGGATACAAATTTTGGTGGCTCGACTAGCACGTGAGTAGTAGAATTATTATTACTCCCTCCATTCTCTTAGATAAGGCCACAAACTCAGATTATAGATACCAAGGTAAATTTATTGACTATTTTGCAAGCCAACTTTTCTTTTTGTTAATCGGGATCATTAATACGACCGCATGCATGCAAAGAATGAATGAGAAGGAATTAGCATAGTATCATTATGACTACGTGCATGCAATTATTAAACAAGTTGCTATTACAAGGAAACGTTATTAATTTTTGCCTTGATTACTGTATAGATGCAAAATGTATTTTTTATAGTGGCAAAATATATTTTTTATAGTGGCCTTATATAAGAAAATGGAGGGAGTATTATTTTGGCCATGCAAGTAGTACAAATTTTGGACATGTAGAATAATGGGAAATGCTTGTGTTCACCGGGCAAATTTTGGTCGCCAGATCTGTTAGGGCATCTCCAGCCATTGGCCCCCCAGGAGGGGCAAAAAAACGCCCCTGGGGGCGCACCGGCGCTAAATCGCGCACTGGGGGCGTGATGCCCCCCAGTCGCGACGCCCACGGTTAGTCTAAAAAGTCAAACACGGCGCAAAAACGACTCAAATTTAACGCAAACATCGGCGAGTTCATTCAAACTTAAACATATTTTACAAAAAAGAAAAAAAAACTACCGCGGGCTACCCCCGCCGTCTCCCTCGCCGCCCGCACACGCGGTTCTACATGCCGAGGAGGCGGTAGAACCGCGTGTAGTCACCGCCGTCGTCGTCATCATCGTCGTCGTCGTCGTCGCCGCCTCCGCCGTCCCAGCTGCATCCCTCCCCCGGTTGGCGCGGCGGGTTGGACGGTCCGGGGGCGTCGTCATCGTCGTCGCTGTCGAGGACCACGACGCCGTTCTCGTCCTCGCGCCCACGCTTGCGGGCGGCGATCTCCTCCAGGGCCCGGCGCTGCCGGACCATCTCATCGCGGAGGTAGTCGTCCCGCGCCCACCGCATGGCGTCCTCGTCGGAGAAGCCGCGCCGGGCTATCTCCTCGTACTCCGCGGGGAGGACGGGCTCCGGCTTGGGCTCGGCGAGGACGAAGCGGCCGGTTGGTGGAGAGGCGTTGGCGCCGCCGGAGCTGCGGGTGCGCGCGCTGACCGGCGTGTCCTGGGGCTCCGGCTTGACAGGGCGGAGGCAGGGCGAGCCGCCGGACGAGGAGGAGGACCCCCCGGTCTCCATGCGCCTCGGGGTCCAGGAGCTTCCCCGGCGGCGTGAGAAGGAAGGGGGAGCGGGGTACTCCAGGCGCGGCGTGTTGTCGCCCTCAATGTACTCGAGGCGGCCTCCAACGTGCGCCCGGGCACGCCCCACCACAGACGCTGGCCGGCGGCGTTGAGCCTGCCGGAGGGCACGACGCCGTTGGTGGCCTCGAGCTGCTCGGCCTGACGGCGGCGGAAGTAAGGTTCCCAGAGCGGGCTGTCGGGGGCGTACCGTGGCGCCTCCCTCGCCGCACGCGGCAGGTTCGAGCGGATGCGTGCGATCTCCGCACGCTGCGCCGCGCCGGGCGGTACCGGGGGCACCGGCACGCCGCCCGCGCTGATCCTCCACGTCCCAGGCACCCGCATGTCCGGCGGGACCGGGTACTCGGCCTCGTAAAGGAGGCGAGCCTCGTCTTCGTGAAGATGGCGGCGGCCGAAGCCGTTCGCCGCCGCACCGTCGCCTGGGAAGCGCTCGGCCATGGGTGTGAATTGGGGACGGCGAAAGAGAGGAGAGGAGAGGGAGGAAACGACGGCAGCGGGAGAGTGTGAGTCGCCGAGTGCGCCGGGGCGCTTCATATATAGGCCAAGGGGCGTGTGTCACCGTGTGTACGCGTGGCGGGCGAGGGAGGGCGAGGGACGCGCGTCGTCCGGCCTTCACTGCGCCGCCCGTGAGGCATCAATGGTGCAGGCTGACCGGCGCGGCAGCGCGGCAGCTTTGGCATTGATTCGCCACGGGAAACGAGGCGATGAGGACGACGAAGGGCCGAGAAGAGAGCCGTGTCGCTGACGCGGCGGGCCTGCGGCTTTTTCGCGCCAAAACAGTTCGCCCGGCGCCCCCGGGCGCCCCCCAGCGCGCCGTGTTCGGGCTGGGTCCGCCGGCGCTGTTTTCGGCCCAAGCCGACGAAAATCGGGCTCCTGGGGGCGCGACTGGGCCGTTTTTTCAGCGCCGACGCGAAAAAAACGTCTGGGAAGGCCTTCCTGGAGGCGCGGCTGGAGATGCCCTTATTGGCCAGTTGGTTGGGAGCCTGTTGCAGACATCGTCATTGGTGGGCTCTTTTGAAACATTATTTCTTTTAGTGATGTTGCAAAATTTTCTTCCGTAGCATCATATAAAAGGGGAAGATAAAAGAAATAGCAAACATCCGAGCGCAACATTTGTAGCAAACATCTGAACGCAACATCATCTTTGTTGCAAAGCTAGCAGCTCAATCTGACGACCACCCCGTGTTTAATCCAGTGGCTTACGAGACGGCGGATCTTTTAAAAAGTAGTATATTTTCCAACAAAAAATATGTATATACAAATATAAAGGTTTTTGATGTCATTGGTGGAGTACTACAACCCGTGTCGTAAGTCGTAACCGAGTAGGAGATATGTTGGACCCTTTCGTTAGATGATATTGGAGATTTCCAATCGATTCGTGCATGCGCTAAACCTAGTTTGCGTTTTTCTCCACGATAGGTTGTCGACTAACGATCCATGTCGAGGGAAAAGAAGCGTGCGCGTACAGCGCCGCCGGCAGAGCGGCGGCGCTGGTCGTCCGCGTTACCAGACGACGTCCTCTCCGTTGTGTACCGCATGGTCGCCTCCCTGCGCGACCGTGTGCGCTTTGCCGCCGTCTGCCGGTCGTGGCGGGCCGCGGCGCGAGGGGCGCCGCCCACCGCCGCGCTGCCGTGGCTGCTCCTCGAGCCCTGCGATTGCAGCACGACGAAGCGGCTGCACATCCCCGAGGACGGCGCCATGGTGCAGCTCCGGCTTCCCCGGGGCAGTAGGCGGCTCATCGGCTGCCATGACGGCGGCTGGGTCATCTCAACCGCGCCGGCGCCGCTCAGAATCGTCAACCTCTTCTCGGGCGCCAAGGTGGCTCTCCCTGAGAAACCGGCGGGGATCTTCTCTGAGAGCAAAATTGTATTCTCCAAGCCACCCATCTCGGGTGATTGTATCCTTGCCACCGTGAACGAGCACCGTGGCATCGCGCTATGTAGGGTTGACGGTCCGGACAGCGTGTGGACGAGACAAATATGTAAATCCCGCGAGACAATGGACGACATCGCGTTTTGCAATGGCGAGCTGTATGGCCTCACAAAGTACAACATGAAGGTAACCAAATTTGAGATAGGCGTGAATGAGCACGGAGCGCCCGTGGTCACTGCTGAGATCCATCTCAGCTGCTCTGTCTCGATGGACAACATCGGGGAGAAGATCAGTTACATCTTTGATTTACGTGGCAAGCTTGCAATGGCCATCAGAACCCAGTGGTCACTAGACCACGAGCCTTTCTTCAAGGTGTTCGAGCTCGTCGACATCCATGCGATGAACTAGCGGTGTCTGACAAGCACACGTGGATAGAGGTCACAAGCTTGGGTGACCATGCCTTGTTCTTAGGACAAACTTTCTCTAGGGCGGTGCCTGTGCCGGCAGACAAACCTGGCCACATGGAGAGAAACCACATCTATTACTCTTGTTGCTTGAATCAAAGTGATGATCTCCCTTGTGGTGTGTTAAGAACGTTCTCGAAAGGCTGCAGTGGCCAGAAATATTACAGGGGAGACGACAGGAAGAAGGACATCACCAACGATGACGTGAAGAGAATCACATCAACAGGATATTTCGTGACGGGCAGTCCTTACAGTAGCATGTGGATTCTCCCTCCGGATATGTAGCTAGCCTTGATTCTAGGGAATCAACACATTGAGCTATCTTCAGGAGATACCATATGCTTTCTCCGATCTAAAATGTAAAACTCCCGGGACATGCACATTGTCTTCAAGATGGTAATTTCAGGTTACTTGATGTGCAAACATTGTTGTCACGTAGAAAAATATCTGTATGTATAACACTTTACCTACATGTAACTCGTCTGAAAAATAAATTTGGGTCGGTCGATTTTTGAGCCATTGATTTTTGAGCCTAGTAGAAAAATATCTGTATGTATAACACTTTACAGTAGCATGTTTTTTCTGTTGTGTTTGTTGTCATGTTTTGGACTGAAATTTTTGACTGACCACTATTCTGAGTCAGTCGATTTGTTATTGGGCTGAAGCCCATTTCGTGTTTTATAAGCTGACAATGCTTCATGTTGTTCTTATGTTTGTATATGCCTTTTTAGTTTTTCTTTTTTCTTCTTTTTCTTAGTCATTTTTATGGGTATTTTTGGGATGTTGGGTGAGAGTAAAATGTGTACACGCAAATACTGTATAACACGTGTATAAACTGTACTATTAGAGTGTTCTAAAATTGGACCATTGTATGTTTATTTCTTACATACTAAATAAGTGCAAAGTTGTGTGCAATTTTTTTATGTTTTTTTTCATTTTCTTTATTCATAAAGGATAATACAAATACCAATAATTCATTCTACCTTAGGAAAAAATCATTATTTTTATTATATTTTAGTTATTATTTCACTTTCTTTCTTCTGTAAGGTTGGTACCAATGTTGGTCTAGCATACAATATGATAGAAGCATCATTCTACCATATAGAATAAAAAAACACGAAGTAAAATCCCAGTACATGGAACTTACAAGGGAGTGGCCACTAAGGATTTGCTGCTCTGACCTCGTCAAACAGCCAATAATAAAACAGGAAAAGGTCTATACAAACAGACGACTTCACTTCTAAACCTGCCTTTTGGTGAGCATCTCTCTTATTTTTCTATTAATGAAAAACACATTTAGTTCATTTCACCATAATGTACTGATGAGTTGCTGCTTGGGCCCAGCTTCCTTGTTGCAGCAGCTGGTTTGCAGTGTGTGCGGAGTTTTCCACTACTCTTCATGCACTAGTAGAAAACATGGCTTTAGTTCAGGCCTGGCCAGCCCATTAGTCCCGGTTCTTCACGAACCGGGGCCCATGGGGGCATTAGTCCCGGTTTATGAGCCCAGGGGGCCGGCCGGGGCCTCGTGGGCATTGGTACTGGTTCGTCTGGAGCCATTTGTCCCGGTTCTAGGCACGAACCGGGACCAATGGTCCTCGCTCCTGGCCCACAACCATTGGTCTCGGTTCGTGGCTTGAATCGAGATAGAGTGTCGGGCTTTAGTCCCAGTTTCTACCATGAACCGGGACAAATGAGTTGCCTATATATACCCCATCGCCACAGCAGAGCACTCCACAGTGCTCTGTTTTTTCTGGCTGACGAGGGGAGGGCATTTGGGTGCTCTAGCTCACCTCCTATGCACATGAGGTGTTCGATGAAATGTCCAAGCCACACTAGCTAATCTTTCTCCTCTCGAAACTAGACCTCCGAGCTCCATTTTCCCCGAGATTTGTCTAGGTTTAGCGGTCCATCACGTCCCGTCCCCGTCTTCACCGCCGTTGATCGCCCGCGCCGATCTCGTCGCCGGCACCACCGTGGTGAGCCTCTTGTTCTTATCTTTCTGAAAGAAAAAAATTCTTACTTCAGATAGATACTTGTCTAATTTTCTTACTTTTATTATTCCTTGTTATTATATAGTGCGATGGTTTTGGTATCCACCCCCGTCGGCCCTCGTCCTGTCTATGATTCAGATGTGGTATATATTATCTTTTGATAACTATTTGGCTCATTTATTGTTTATGACAATTATGCCGACCAACGTGAAATAGATTTTATTTATCTAGGAGGTTATTGAACCGGAAATTCAAACCGACCCTATTGTCGAGAGGTTAAATTTAGTTGAAGAAAAAAACAATTACTTGAAAGAAAAAATAAGAAAAATTGAGGAGGAAAAGATGATATTGGAGTTGCATGTTGCGGATGTCATCGATGATCACAAGATCAAGATGGTAATGCGGTTGAAGATTAGAAAGATTAGAAAATATGCCATTCATACCGAGGCTTGGTATCATTATGCAGTTGGATCAGTTGTTACCTTGGTTGCGATTATGATCGCATTTGTATTGCATTGAAATGTTTTACATAATTTCAATGTATGGTTTAATTAGATGCTCTGGAGAGCTATATGTTGTTCATGAGAACTATGTATGTACTTTGGTTTTAATGTGATGATGAACTTCTATTAATTTGATCACTTATCTATTCATGATAGGGTTGAAAATTGATGATGTGGCTTTGTAACAGACGGGTTTCGTGATGAAACCCTGATACTTCGAAAGAGATTGTCTATTTTGTACACGAAGTGCATCCAGTTTTTGCCGTAACCCTATCTACTTTCTTGCACATACTATGTGGGTGAAATGATGATATCATGCCAACTTTCAACCTTTTCAGAGTTCATTTCAAATGCTTTTCAATTTCATGGTCTTATAGCTCAAAATAATCAGTAAATGCATGAAAAATAACAAATGAAGTCAGAAAGGGTTGAAAATTGATGATGTGGCTTTGAATGGTGCATTTTGAACACAAAAAACTATGGAGTTCAAATAAATTCAAATAATGAAATCCCTTTGTAACAGACGAGTTTCGTGATGAAACCCTGATACTTCGAAAGAGATTGTCCGTTTTCTACACGAAGTGCATCCAGTTTTTGCCGTAACCCTCTCTACTTTATTGCATATGCTATTTGAGTGAAATGATGATACCATGCCAACTTTCAACCTTTTCAGAGTTTATTTCAAATGCTTTTCAATTTCATGGTCTTATAGCTCAAAATAATCAGTAAATGCATGAAAAATAACAAATGAAGTCAGAAAGGGTTGAAAATTGATGATGTGGCTTTGAATGGTGCATTTCGAACACAAAAAAACTGTGGAGATCAAATAAGTTCAAAAAAATGAAATCCCTTTGTAACAGACGAGTTTCGTGATGAAACCCTGATACTTCAAAAGAGATTGTCTGTTTTCTACACGAAGTGCATCCAGTTTTTGCCGTAACCCTCTCTACTTTCTTGCACATGCTATGTGGGTGAAATGATGATACCATGCCAACTTTCAACCTTTTCAGAGTTCATTTCAAATGCCTTTCAATTTCATGGTCCTGTAGCTCAAAATAATCAGTAAAATGCATGAAAAATAACAAATGAAGTCAGAAAGGGTTGAAAATTGATGATATTGCTTTGAATGGTGCTTTTGAACACAAAAAAATATGGAGTTCAAATAAGTTCAAAAAAATGAAATCCCTTTGTAACAGACGAGTTTCGTGATGAAACCCTGATACTTCGAAAGAGATTGTCTGTTTTGTACATGAAGTGCATCCAGTTTTTGTCGTAACCCTCTCTACTTTCCTGCACATGCTATTTTGGTGAAATGATGATACCATGCCAACTTTCAACCTTTTCAGAGTTCATTTCAAATGCTTTTCAATTTCATGGTCTTATAGCTCAAAATAATCAGTAAATGCATGAAAAATAACAAATGAAGTTAGAAAGAGTTGAAAATTGATTATGTGGCTTTGAATGGTGCATTTTGAACACAAAAACACTATGGAGTTCAAATAAGTTCAAAAAAATGAAATCCCTTTGTAACAGATAAGTTTCGTGATGAAACCGTGATAACAAAAATGAAATCCCTTTATAACAGACGAGTTCCCGTATGAAATCCCTTTGTTTCAGAGTTCGTAAATAACTTTTTTGTTAGAAACTTTAATACCAAAAATAATTATCATAAAATAAAATAAATAACTAATTTATAACAAAATAATATAAACTTTAATAAAATATATAAGCAGAAACAAAACAAAATAAAATAAAATAAACTTTAATAACAGAAATAAAATTTATGAAACTAAAATTATCAAAGTATTTTCTGTTCAAAATCATTAAAAGCAAAAAGATTTTTCATAAAGAACTTTTTTTGTTAGAAACTTTAATAGCAAAATGAATTATCATAAAATAAAATAAATAAGTAATTTGAAACAAAATAATATAAACTTTAATAAAATATATAAGCAGAAACAAAGCAAAATAAAATAGAATAAACTTTAATAACATAAATAAAATTTATGAAACTAAAATTATCAAAGTATTTTCTGTTCAAAATCATTAAAAGCAAAAAGAATTTTCATAAAGAACTTTTTTTGTTAGAAACTTTAATAGCAAAAAGAATTATCATAAAATAAAATAAATAAGTAATTATAAACAAAATAAAATAAAATAAAAAAGTATTTTATTGTTAGTAGAAACAAAACAAAATAAATAAAGCAAAAAAGAAAAGAAAAAACTGGGAAAAAATAAAAAATTTACCACCTACTAGGCCACCACGACCTGAATACGACTAGAAACCCAGCTAGTTGGGCCAGGATTCAAGCCTGCAGAAGGTCCAGCAGGCCCACAGGCAAAGCAGTATCAGATTAGGCCCATAGGCCTGCAGTTCAGAGGAGTTCGAGATAGAGAGGAGGCAACGGAGCTTATAAAGAGGTCACCGGCGCTCTCAACTAGCGAGGTGAGACTAAACTCCCACCACCACCCCGCTGTGCAAGGCCATTGGTCCCGGTTGGTGGCACCACCCGGGACTAAAGGGTGGCTTTGGTCCCGGTTGGTGGCACCAACCGGTACCAATGCCCACCTTTAGTCCCGGCTGGTGCCACCAACCGGGACCAAAGGCCTCTACTTCTCGCCCTTTGGGCTGCTGAAAAGTGACCTTTGGTCCCGGTTGGTGGCACCAACCGGGACTAAAGGGGGCATTGGTACTGGTTGGTGCCACAAACCGGTACCAATTGAAGGAAATATGCCCTAGAGGCAATAATAAAGTTATTATTTATTTCCTTATATCATGATAAATGTTTATTATTCATGCTAGAATTGTATTAATCAGAAACATAATACATGTGTGAATACATAGACAAACATAGTGTCACTAGTATGCCTCTACTTGACTAGCTCGTTGAATCAAAGATGGTTAAGTTTCCTAGCCATAGACATGAGTTGTCATTTGATTAACGGGATCACATCATTAGGAGAATGATGTGATTGACATGACCCATTCCGTTAGCCTAGCACTTGATCTTTTAGTATATTGCTATTGCTTTCTTCATGACTTATACATGTTCCTGTAACTATGAGATTATGCAACTCCCATTTACCGGAGGAACACTTTGGGTGCTACCAAACGTCACAACGTAACTGGGTGATTATAAAGGAGTACTACAGGTGTCTTCGAAGGTACATGTTGGGTTGGCGTATTTCGATATTAGGTTTTGTCACTCCGATTGTCGGAGAGGTATCTCTGGGCCCTCTCGGTAATGCACATCACTATAAGCCTTGCAAGCAATGTAGCTAATGAGTTAATTACGGAATGATGCATTACGTAATGAGTAAAGAGACTTGCCGGTAACGAGATTGAACTAGGTATTGGATACCGACGATTGAATCTCGGGCAAGTAACATACCGATGACAAAGGGAACAACGTATGTTGTTATGCGGTTTGACCGATAAAGATCTTCGTAGAATATGTAGGAGCCAATATGAGCATCCAGGTTCTGCTATTGGTTATTGATCGAGAATAGTTCTAGGTCATGTCTACATAGTTCTCGAACCCGTAGGGTCCGCACGCTTAACGTTACGATGACAGTTTTATTATGAGTTTATAAGTTTTGATGTACCGAAGTTTGTTCGGAGTCCCGGATGTGATGACAGACATGACGAGGAGTCTCGAAATGGTCGAGACATAAAGATTGATATATTGGACGACTATATTCGGACACGGAAGTGTTCCGGGTGTTTTCGGAGAAAACCGGAGTGCCGGAGGGTTACCGGAACCCCCCGGGAAAAGTAATGGGCCTTATGGGCCTTAGTGGAGAGAGAGGGGCAGCCAGCATGGGCCGCGCGCCCCCTCCCCCTCTGGTCCGAATTGGACTAGCAGAGGGGGGGCGGCGCCCCCCTCTTTCCCTCTCCCTCTCCCCCTTCCTTTCCCCCTCCTAGTAGGAGTAGGAAAGAGGGAGTCCTACTCCTACTAGGAGGACGACTCCTCCTCCTTGGCGCGCCCACAAGGGCGGCCGGCCTCCCCCCTTGCTCCTTTATATACGGGGGCAGGGGGGCACCCTAGAACACACAAGTCGATCTTCAAGATCGTTCCTTAGCCATGTGCGGTGCCCCCCTCCACCGTATTCCACCTCGGTCATATCATCGCGGAGTTTAGGCGAAGCCCTGCGCCGGTAGAACATCATCATCGTCACCACGCCATCGTGCTGACGGAACTCATCCCCGACACTTTGCTGGATCGGAGTCCGGGGATCGTCATCGAGCTGAACGTGTGCTGAACTCGGAGGTGCCGTACGTTCGGTACTTGGATCGGTCGGATCGTGAAGACGTACGACTACATCAACCACGTTGTCATAACGCTTCCACTTATGGTCTACGAGGGTACGTGGACAACACTCTCCCCTCTCGTTGCTATGCATCACCATGATCTTGCGTGTGCGTAGGAAATTTTTGAAATTACTACGTTCCCCAATAGTGGCATCCGAGCCTAGGGTTTATGCGTTGATGTTATATGCACGAGTAGAACACAAATGAGTTGTGGGCGATACAAGTCATACTGCTTACCAGCATGTCATACTTTGGTTCAGCGGTATTGTTGGATGAAGCGGCCCAGACCGACATTACGCGTACGCTTACGCGAGACTGGTTTTACCGCCGTGCTTTGCACATAGGTGACTAGCGGGTGTCTGTTTCTCCAACTTTAGTTGAACCAAGTGTGGCTACGCCCGGTCCTTGCGAAGATTAAAACAGCACTAACTTGACGAACTATCGTTGTGGTTTTGATGCGTAGGTAAGATCGGTTCTTGCTCAGCCCGTAGCAGCCACGTAAAATTTGCAACAACAAAGTAGAGGACGTCTAACTTGTTTTTGCAGGGCATGTTGTGATGTGATATGGTCAAGACATGATGAGATATAAGTTGTTGTATGAGATGATCATGTTTTGTTGAAGTTATCGGCAACTGGCACAAGCCCTATGGTTGTCTCTTTGTTGCATAAGATGCAAGTGCCAAATAATTGCTTTACTTTATCGTTATGCGATAGCAATAGTTGCAAGAGCAATAGTTGGCGAGACGGCCATGTGACAATACATTGATATAGATCAAGATGATGAAGATCGTGGTGTCGTGCCGGTAACGACATAGATCATGACAGTACTTTGGAGATGGAGATCAAAGGCGCAAGATGATCATGGCCATATCATGTCACATATTTTGATTGCATATGATGTTTATCTGTTATACATCTTATTCTGTTTTGTTTGACGGTAGCATTATAAGATGATCTCTCACTAATTATCAAGAAGTGTTCTCCCTGAGTATGCACCGTTGCGAAAGTTCTTCGTGCTGAGACACCACGTGATGATCAGGTGTGATAGGCTCTACGTTCAAATACAACGGGTGCAAAACAGTTGCGCACGCAGAATACTCAGGTTAAACTTGACGAGCCTAGCATATAACAGATATGGCCTCGGAACACGGAGACCGAAAGGTTGAGCGTGAATCATATAGTAGATATGATCAACATATTGATGTTCACCGTTGAAACTACTCCATCTCACGTGATGATCGGACATGGTGTAGTTGATATGGATCACGTAATCACTTAGAGGATTAGAGGGATGTCTATCTAAGTGGGAGTTCTTAAGTAATATGATTAACTGAACTTTAATTTATCTTGAACTTAGTCCTGGTAGTATTTTGCAAATTATGTTGTAGATCAATAGCTTGTGTTGTTGCTTTCATATGTTTATTTTGATATGTTCCTAGAGAAAATTGTGTTGAAAGATGTTAGTAGCAATGATGCGGATTGGATCCGTGATCTGAGGTTTATCCTCATTGCTGCACAGAAGAATTATGTCCTTGATGCACCGCTAGGTGACAGACCTATTGCAGGAGCAGATGCAGACGTTATGAATGTTTGGCTAGCTCAATATGATGACTACTTGATAGTTTTGTGCACCATGCTTTATGACTTAGAATCGGGACTTCAAAGACGTTTTGAACGTCATGGACCATATGAGATGTTCCAGGAGTTGAAGTTAATATTTCAAGCAAATACCCGAGTTGAGAGATATGAGGTCTCCAACAAGTTCTATGGCTAAAAGATGGAGGAGAATCGCTCAACTAGTGAGCATGTGCTCAGATTGTCTGGGTACTACAATCGCTTGAATCAAGTGGGAGTTAATCTTCCAGATAAGATAGTGATTGATAGAATTCTCTAGTCACCACCACCAAGTTAGTAGAACTTCGTGATGAACTATAATGCAAGGGATGACGAAAACAATTCCCGAGCTGTTCGTGATGCTGAAATCGACGAAGGTAGAAATCAAGAAAGATCATCAAGTGTTGATGATTGACAAGACCACTAGTTTCAAGAAAAGGGCAAAGGGAAAGAAAGGGAACTTCAAGCAGAATGGCAAGCAAGTTGTCACTCCCGCGAAGAAGCCCAAAGCTAGACCAAAGCCTGAAACTGAGTGATTATACTGCAAAGGAAATGGTCACTAGAAGCGAAAATGCCTTGAATATTTGGTGGATAAGAAGGATGGAAAAGTGAACAAGGGTATATTTGATATACATGTTATTGATGTGTACTTTACTAGTGTTTATAGTAGCCCCTGAGTATTTGATACTTGTTCAGTTGCTAAAAATTAGTAACTTGAAATAGGAGTTACAGAATAAACAGAGACTAGTTGAGGGTGAAGTGACGATGTGTGTTGGAAGTAGTTCCAAGATTGATATGATCATCATCACACTCTCCCTACACTTTCGAGATTAGTGGTGAACCTAAATAAATTTGGCGTTTGCGTTGAGCATGAATATGATTTGATCATGTTTATTGCAATACGGTTATTCATTTAAAGTCAGAGAATAATTGTTATTCTGTTTACATGAATAAAGCCTTCGATGGTCATACACCCAATGAAAATAGTTTGTTGGATCTCAATCGTAGTGATACGCATATTCATAATATTGATGCCAAAAGATGCAAAGTTGATAATGATAGTGCAACTTATTTGTGGCACTGCCGTTTGGGTCATATCGGTGTAAAGCGCATGAAGAAACTCCATAAAGATGGATTTTTGGAATCTCTTGGTTATGAATCATTTGATGCTTGTGAGCCGTGCCTTTTGGGCAAGATGACTAAAACTCCATTCTCCGGAACGATGGAACGAGCTAGTGACTTATTGGAAATAATACAGACCGATGTCTGCGGTCCAATGAGTGTTGATGTTCGTGGCGGGTATCGTTATTTTCTGACCTTCACAAGATGAATTGAGCAGATATGAGTATATCTACTTAATGAAGCACAAGTCTGAAACATTTGAAAAATTCAAAGAATTTCAGAGTGAAGTGGAGAATCATCGTAACAAGAAAATAAAGTTTCTGCAATTTGATCGCGGAGACAAATATTTGAGTTACGAGTTTGGTTTTTGTCACATCCCTAGCTTCTGGCATTGCACTAGTACTAGCCTTTGGTGATGCATCATGTTTACTTTTACAGAAAGTTGAAATGGGGATTGTCCAAACCCTAGCATTTTAAGAATTCACCAGGTTCACCTAAAATATTTTCAGTCAATCCAAGTGGCTTTCAAAAATGTTCATCATCTTTGGAAAAATGCTGGAAACAGTAACCAGAGATGATGCACATTTTTCCATGTCATTTTGGATCTTTGAACTAATATATATTGTATTTGAGTTGGAGCAAATATATGTTATATATATTTTTAATGCTTCAATAATTCTGATATTTTGTGAGGGGCTCTAGAATATTACTTTCAGTCCCTGCAAAAATTATTGGAAGAAACAAAAATGATTTAGTGTTTGAACTAAATCAAAACAGATTGAAACAAATAGAAAACAATGATTAAAAAAAATAAAACAGAGCAAAAATAAAAAGGGAGACGGCCACCTGGGCCACTTACCTGCTTACCTGCCCGGCCCAGCTCCTCCCGCTGGCCCAGCCCGCCACCGCTACCCCCCCTGTCGTCTTCTTCCCTCGCCAGAAGGATGCGGGCACGCGCCCGGCGCGCGCGGCCACGCGCCCCGGCCACCTCCTCCCTGCCTGGCTGCCTCCTCCTCCCCTGGTTCCCTCCCGCGATGCCACGCAGCCCCTCGGACCCCTCTCACTCTTCCTCGAGGCCCCGCCCCTCTGCTCTTTCTCTCTCGCCCGAACCCGAACACAGCCGTCGCCACCGACGCCGTTCGCCGCGGCCACCATCCCCCTCTCGCCTCCCCGACGCCTCCCAGAGCTCCGCAAGTCCTCCCTCGTCCTCCTCGTCGTCTCACGCGACCAGAAGAGCCCCAGAACGCCGCCCCCGACGTTTTCCCCCTCGCCGGCCGCCGAGGATCTTCTCCGTCGAATTCGGCCACTCCGGCGTGCCCCCGAGCTCGCTGACCCTCCCTGCACGATCCCCGTGAGTCCCTGCTCCGTTTCCCCCTAACCCCAAGCTCGATTTCGAGCTCTAGCCGCCCCCTCTACCGGAGCCGAGACGCTCCGCCGCACGGGCTCGTCGCCGGTGAAGCTCCGGTGACCTTTTGGTCCCACGCCTGCGTCCGTTGCACTCGTTGCGTTCCGTAGAGTAAAACTAGCGCGACCACCGTCTTGTTTGCACACCGTAGCGCCGGTCCCGCGAACACCCGAGCTCCGGCAGCCGCAAAAGAGGTCGCCGCCGGCAGCTCCGGCCACCCGAGCCTCCGCCACCGCCACCGTTGGATGCGCCACTCCACCCTCTCCCCGTAGCTGCTCCCTGCGCGCCAAAAGAGCCCCTGTAGTGGGTTTCCGACGCGCACCACCGCGTCTGGCCTCGCCGGCGTCAAGCCGCCGGTGGGTCTGACCACGTTGACCACGGCGGGACACACCCCCCCCTCTCTGGGTCGATGACAGGTGGGGCCAGCCCCCCCTGTTAATTAGTTTAGTTATTTTATTTTAACTACCCCCCCTCTGCTGACACTGACAGGTGGGCCCCCGCCATCAGGTGATTAGCTTAAGCTAATCACCACCTAATCTAACCCCAGAGCCACTGACATGTGGGCCCTAGTGCCCTAATCCTTAATTAAACTAAAATAAACCCCCCTGTTAACCTGTGTCACTGACCAGTGGGCCCCACTGGTCAGGTTTGACCCGGACCAGCCCCTGTTGACTATGCTGAGGTCAGCATGACCTAGTGCTGACGCAATAATTCCTTTCTGGAATTAAAATAAATCAAAAATGATTTATTAATTTCAGAAAATAGCTAAAACTTCAATAAATCATAGAAAATTAACCGTAACTCCAAATTAAATAATTTATATATGAAAAATTATCAGAAAAATTCAAGGAATCCATCTGTACCATTTTCATGCATGTTAGAACAACTTATCACTACTGTTTAGGGCAAATGAAGTGAATGACATTTAAATAACCACATATGGAGTTTGAATTTGAATCTTGGATTCAAACCAACTCCATTTAATCTGGTTTTAGTTGCATTAGCCCAACACACATTCATTTTGCCATGTCATGATCATGCATCATATTGTGCATTGCATTGATTGTGTTCCTTTCTGTATTGCCGGTATTTGTTCCCTCTCGATAGACGTGATACCGATGATGTGATCGTTGACACTGATGAAGACTCAATGCTATCTTCAGAAGTGCCAGGCAAGCAAACCCCCTTGTTCATTCCGATACAATCCTACTCTCTCGCTTCTGCTCTCTTTTACTGCATTAGGACAACAACGATATACTTGTTACTTGCTGTGGTAGCTGAACCCCTTTATCCTTTGCATGACCTGTCATTCCACAGTAAATAGATGAAACCCACTAGCATGAGTAGGAGTTGTTTGAGCCCTGTTGTGCCTACTCATTCATGTTTGTTTGTCATGCCTGCTACTGCTTAGAGTTGAGTCAGGTCTGATTCATCGGGGATGAATCAGAGGTGTGTGAACATGTCCTACTGTGTGTGAGCTAAGTGTGTGAACACGATTTGATAAAGGTAGCGGTGAGAGGCCATGTAGGAGTACATGGTGGGTTGTCTCATTGCAGCCGTCCTCAGGAACTGAGTTCTGTGTTTGTGATCCATGATTCAGCTACTACCACGCATTGGGCCCGAAACCAATGGACCCTCTCGGCTTCTTAATCACCCTTGTCCTCTGTCCAGGAGTTGCAAGTAGTTTCTGGTGTTTGTAGTATGCTGGAGGCCGTGCGCAGCGCTGACCGTAGGGGTGGGCTGTGATGCGGTAGGCACGTGGCCGGGTAAACCGGGCGCCCGTTTGGTGTCACGGAACCCTGTTCACATCGTTTGGGGCTGTGAGCGAAACTCCGGCCGGATCTCCTCATCGATGGAACCCGAATAGGCGATAAACCTGGACTAGAGACTTGAGTGTTTAGGCAGGCCGTGGCCGACACCCACGTTGGGCTTCCGCTTGAAGGTTGCCGAGTACATGTCGTGTAAACGGCGGTAAGTGGTGAGAGTGTGTGTGAAGAAGTACACCCCTGCAGGGTTAACCTAATCTATTCGAATAGCCGTGTCCGCGGAAAAGGACTTCTGGGTTGCTTATATCAGTTCATAGACAAGTGAAAGTGGATACTCTAAAATACGCAAGATAAGTGTGAGTGCTATGGATGGCGTTCTCGTAGGGAGACGGGAGCGGATCCATAGTGGTGTATTGATATGGTGAATATGTGGACTCGTGTGCGCCACCTCAAAAGAGTCGCTTGCAGTCGTAGTTTAGGATAGCCACCGAGTCAAAGCTGGCTTGCTGCAGTCAAACTCCACCATCCCCTTGTTGATAATGATGCATATGTAGTTAGTTCTGATGTAAGTCTTGCTGGGTACATTTGTACTCACGTTTGCCTATTTTATGTTTTTGCAGAGAGACTTCGGTCGCACTAGTAGTCCGCGTGGACTTCGACGTTTAGCTTGTTACCTCAGCTACGATCTTGTGCCCTCGGCAGGATCTGGTAGATAGTCAGGCTTCTCAGCCTTTTTCATTTATAGATGTCTGTACCCAGACATGATAGCTTCCGCTTGTGCTTTGACTTGTATGCTCTGAGTGTTGGGTCATGAGACCCCTGTTTGTAATATCTCGCTCCTCGGAGCCTAATGAATAAATTACTTGAGTCATAGAGTCATGTTGTGATGCCATGTTGTATTTGCACATATCGAGCATATTGTGTGTATGTTATTGAAATGCTTGGTATGTGTGGGATCTGACTATCTAGTTGTTTATCTTTAGTAGCCTCTCTTACTGGGAAATGTCTCCTAGTGTTTCCACCGAGCCATGGTAGCTTGCTACTGCTCCGGAACACTTAGGCTGGCCGGCATGTGTCCTTCTTCGTTCCTGTGTCTGTCCCTTCGGGGAAATGTCACGCGATGAATACCGGAGTCCTGTTAGCCTGCTACAGCCCGGTTCACCGGAGTCCTGCTAGCCCAGTGCTACAGCCTGGATTCACTCGCTGATGACCGACACGTTCGATGCTGGGTCATGGATGCCTATCCCTGTAAGTCTGTGCCACTTTGGGTTTACGACTAGCCATGTCAGCCCGGGCTCCTTATCATATGGATGCTAGCGACACTGTCATATACGTGTGCCAAAAGGCGCAAACGGTCCCGGGCTAAGGTAAGGCGACACCCGTGGGAATACCGTGCGTGAGGCCGCAAAGTGATATGAGGTGTTACATGCTAGATCGATGTGGCATTGAGTCGGGGTCCTGACAGTGTTGGTATCAGAGCTTGACTGCCTGTAGGATTACCAAGCCAAACTGGTCGAAGTTGAGTCTAGAAATTCTTTAGTTATATAAGGGAATTGATTGTGGGATGGAACGTAAGGCTCTTTTTACTCCTTATACCTCATGCCCTTCTGATCTGAGTCATCTTATCTTTCCTGCGGGGATTAAGAACTAGGCTATCTCTTCTTTCTATTAGGATCACGTGTTATGAATCAGTAGACTTATAAGATTGTTGGATTTAAGTCTCAGTTCAGTTCCTACTACTTCCGTATGTTAATTGTTGATCTCGAGACCTTGATATTGTGCTTCTGAGTGGTTATGCCACCATTTTTGTGAATGTCTCAAATCTTTTCTGAGCATTTACAGCCGTTATGCTGTCCGAGTCATCCCAGGTTTCTAAATAGTCGGATGCATTTGCAAATCCCTTCCTCCTGTTTCCTATGTGCTTTTGGTCAGATTAACCACACTAATCGGTGTGTTGAGGTAATTATTGCCTCGCCATATATGTTGGAATTATTGTTATGACCCTAAGTGCTTAGGGGATCATCTAGTGGTCTAGCCATGATTTGTGTCCTAGTGTGAAGATTCTGGCCTTTATTCTCGGAAGCATCCCGTGATGCTACTTAGTAGTAGGTATTCCACTCCTGGGTTCTGAACCCGAGATTCACTCTACCTACTTCATGTTGATAGTAATTGCTAGTGCCTTTAGGATATTAGTAACCTTTGCGATAGTCCTTGAAGTCCGTGGTATCTTCTTCTTCCAAATACCATGAACTACTTATGGCAGATGTTTATTGGATCAAAAAAAGAATCACAATTAGAGTACTCTTGAGGAGTTCTCCATTCATAATCGTGACCCTGCCAGTTCTACCTTTCTGCATGGGTTATCCGGAAGAAATATGTTGAACTTCGTTCGACATGCTAAACCATGCATCCACAACTCAGAAAATTATATGTTCCTTTGAGTTGTTCTCTTTAGTTGCATTCTGACCCTCGTCTATCAATTGATAGTCAAGAGTATGCGTGCGTTCGTTTATCGATGCCTATTACTCTTGTGGTCCGTCAAGCCATTCTATCGCATAATGACTAGGAGAAACAAACTCCAGTACCTCTTCCATATCCAGGATTGAGTCAAAGAAGTTGTGCTCCGCAGATCAAATTGCTAATCCAGCTTTTGTTCTGCTCTACCTTGGAGTATTACATATTTTATATCGAGATTGTTATAGGAATTGCACACCATCCCATGAACTCTTGGTACCGTGACACTTCTTGCCATCACTGTTCATCCCTCGGCCCTCGTGTTGATGCAACCGGAATACCGACAAATGAATTGTGATGTGTGAAATCAATACTGCTAGCAACTCTGTTGCTTGGTAGTTAAAGGATAATAATTTCATTCTTAGTATGTTGGTTTTCGAATCATCCTTCTAAGACTGATCGTGCTACCTAGTCCTTATTTCCTGGTGCACCCTTCGATTGATGAGTTAGGATCTTGTCAAGTCCTCACTCATTTGATCATATCGTCTTGCCTCAAAAGCAAGATTGTTCTCGAGCTTAGTAACATACCGGTGGTTCGTGACTTTCCAAATATCTTCTTGGAGGTGTTACCGGGTTGTCACCTGACCGTTATGTTGAGCTCGTGATCAAGTTGGTTTCTTGTGAACCACCTTCTCTCCAAGAATCGGTGTTAGATATCCCTGAGCTAGTTGGTTAAGCTAGGCAACAACTTGGAGAGTTGGAGGATAAAAGCTTGTCTGACTTAGTTCGTTCCAAAGGGATAATCTTGTGTAGTGTGTGTTGAAGAAAGATGATATCTTCATCAATTGGTCCCTGTGATCAGTTGCTGGACCTATTGTCTTATCAATCCTTTGATTTGAGTGTGGGCTATCGTCAAATCAAATCAGTACCAACGATGCTCGTAATGTTGTCTTATTCGTGGTTGATCCCTCGAGCATACACCATTACATCTTTGGTCTGACCAATGCTATCACCGTGTTCACTTAACTATGGAATTCCTTTTAAAAGGAAACCCGGATGAACTGTTGTTGAGCCCATTGACAACACCTTTATCTCCTCCATGATTTTGTTGGACAATAAGTTAGTGTTGGAAACTTTTGAAAGCATTTGTTCATGCTAGCTCATGAAGCATATGTTTAGATGAAGGTAGTGACTTCCTTTAATTCATGTGCATCTGATGCTAGTTGCCGCCGTGGATTCGAGAAAGTCAATGTTGTTTCTTTGGAATCATCCCAAATCAGTCATGTATAGGTGCGAAAGTATTCTGTGGTTCGGAGACTTGCAACCTCCATTCCATATGTGTTCCGTAGCACCCCAAGCCACTGACTGATTTGTTCGAGAAAAGGAGTTAAGTGTTAATCCATGGTAATGCACAAGACTTCGATACCTCGTTGATGGTTCCCCCCTCCTGAACTCGGTAGTGTTTTATTATAAGACTACTATGTGGTCATGCTTGTCTGGGACAACGTGTTCACATGTTAGTAGCAGAACCAGCTCATGTTTTGGAGCTTGCTATCGTAGTTCATCTCCCGAGAATCCCGCAACATTATCTCGTCGATTTGTGTTGCAAACTTTCATTTTTCTTTCCAGACTTGATGAGTCTGGGGTATCCTGACACCAACCAGATCTGAATCTCAGGCAGATATGATGGTTGAAACATTCTCCAAGAACTATAATATTGGTCCCTCGATAACCGGTAAAGTGGATGTCGTGGCCAACACACCCAGCCGGAAGACCTGTTATTATAATATCTTGTTTGAGGAAGTTGGCCACCTCCCCATAGGGATTTCGTAGGATTACTCCCTAGTTGCCCCTATGGATTTCTGTGTTCCGAAGTCCGACCTTTTTACTTGATGTTCTAGATATCAAACCATATCTATGAATGGGTTACACTAGCACATCAAGGAGAACATTAGAAGCGGAGTGCTAAATGTCTCTCGGTCGATCATCCAGATTTTGTTTCCTTGGCCTCGCTAAGATGAAATCTGAGAAGGTGTTATCTTTCTTTGCATCTACATCCTCTATCATCATTCATCATGGTAGCAAGTTGTGTTGCCGGACCCTTGACACGGTTGTTGATAAAACCATGATGATTGTGGAAATGCTCAAGTTCTTGAGAGCACACACAAGCGCTACGTCTTATCATCGGCACTAGCTGGGATTGCCCCAGATTTCCTCGGTTATGCTATAACCACTCCAACAGTGAATTCACTCTCTATTGTTGGGTTCTTCCCCAGTTACCAGAATCATTCCCAGCATTTGCATTTTGTTCCCAGCTTGCACCGCCAATGTGCCAGTCTACCACGGGTCTCTTCCATCTCCGGTGATAAGCAAATTCATCCATTACGTTGTCTTCAACAAGGTAATCCACATCATCCAAGTCCGAGTATGCCATTCTACCGACCCCGCCAATCGATTACTGTGATTTGCCTTCGGCTGATGTAGAGAGTCTCAGTGATCTCTATATCAAAGGTAATTCTTTTTGCCACTTAAGATAATAATCTACGAATCACCCTTCTCCAGGATGTTTCGTCGTGGTGTCATGGCAATTCAACTCCTCGCTATGTTGACAACCGATCACCACATTCTTAAGTCTGGAATTG